>NW_027518870.1:90000-95000 GCF_043159265.1 Tasmannia lanceolata | reverse complement strand
GCCCGGATAGACTCGGTATGCCTTGGGATACATGCGTATGCCCCGATAGGCTTGGTACGCCCCGATATGCGCACGTGTGCCCCAGTAGGGCTCGGTATGCCCCGGTATGTACGCGTGTGCCCCGATAGGCCCGGTATGCCCCGATATGCACACGTGTGCCCCAATAGGGGTCGGTATGCCCCGGTAGGTACGCGTGTGCCCCGTAATGCACGTTTCGCAGATCTCCCCGCATGTCCCGCCCCTATATGTAATACTTACTTACTTACTTACTTTCTTTCTTGCTTGCTTGCTTGCTTGCAATGGTTGGGAGTGCCCGGCATGCCCCGCTGCAGAGACCAAGGGCGCAATGACTTGGCACCGCGGATGCCGGGACTCCGGCACTTCCCGTGGCACTGATGGTTGGTTCCAAAGACAAAAGGCCGTGCAAGGCCACCGCACCGCGGATGATTTTGCTCGTGCTGGCGCCGTTGTGTGGCCAAAGAACATGCGCGAATGCTCGTGTCGGAAGGGTTGGTGTCCTGGCCCCGCGGGTGTCACGAATGCTCGGTTGCGAAGACCATGGGACCAGAGCCATGGCACGTCGGATGATGGCTCCAGCTGGCGCCCCGGCACTTTCTGTGGCATTGATGCTCGGTTTCAAAGACAAACGTGCGCAGTGCCAGGGGACCGCGGATGACTGCTCGTGCTGGCCCCGTTGGGCGGCATTGATGGTCGGTTGCAAAGAAAATGCGCGATTGCTCGTGTCGGGGCCCGGCAAGCCAAGGCCAAGCGAGCCATGGCACGTCGGATGATGGCTCCAGCTGGCGCCCCGGCACTTTCTGTGGCATTGATGCTCGGTTTCAAAGACAAACGTGCGCAGGGCCAGGGGACCGCGGATGACTGCTCGTGCTGGCCCCGTTGGGCGGCATTGATGGTCGGTTGCAAAGAAAATGCGCGATTGCTCGTGTCGGGGCCTGGCAAGCCAAGGCCAAGCGAGCCATGGCAACGCGGATGATGGCTCGCTAGTGCTGGCGCCGTGCACAGTGGCCTCGCACACTCGCCCTGCACGCTTCCCTTGCACGCAGCCTTGCACACTAGCCTCGCATGCGAGCCTTGCACCCTAGCCATGCAAACTAGCCTTGCACGGTAGCCATGCACACAAGCCGTGCACATTAGCCATGCGCACAAGCCCCGCACACTAGCCTTGCGCACAACCCTTGCACACAAGCCATGCACTCGAGCAATGCACACAAGCCTTGCACTCAAGCAATGCACACAAGCCCTGGACACTAGCCTTGCACACGGGCCTGGCACACAAGCCTTGCGCACTAGCCTTGCGCACTAGCGTTCCACATGAGCCTTGCACACTAGCCTTGGACACTAGCCTTGCACACAGGCCTTGCACACTAGGCATGCTTGGGCGAGCTGATCCCGCATCAAGTCGACGGGTCTAGGCATTCTTGGGCGCAGATCCCGCATCGTCTCGTCGCGTCTGGGCGCAAACACGTCGCGTCTCGTTGCGTCTTCAGAAGTCGTCGCTAACAGCACCTTTGGTTGCCACTGGTGGTTAGGCTGGTTGGTTGCGCAAACCCTATAGGAGGGTGGCATGCTGGTGGGCGTTTTTGCCCGGATAGGCACTAGAATGTGCAGATTTTGGGCGTTTTTGCCTGGATAGGCTAAGGAATGGGCATGCTTTGGGCGTTTTTGCCCGGATAGGCACCGGAATGCTTGGCCTTGGCTTGTCCTAGCAAGGCATTGCTGGGTTGGGCTCCCTTGGCCTTTTGGGCGCCTTGGACGATGTCTTGCGAAGACCATGGGCACAAGGCCATGGCATATGGTGAGGAAAGGACCACGGTTGCCAAGGTTAGGCACCGGAATGCTTGGCCTTGGCTTGCCAAAGCAGGGCATTGCTGGGTTGGGCTCCCTTGGCCTTCCGGGCGCCTTGGACACTGTCTTGGGAAGACCATGGGCACAAGGCCATGGCATATGGTGGGGAATGGACCACGGTTGCCAAGGCTAGGCATATAGAGAGGAATTGCATTTTTGCCCGGATAGGCACCGGAATGCTTGGCCTTGGCTTGCCATAGCAGGGCATTGCTGGGTTGGGCTCCCTTGGCCTTCCGGGGGCCTTGGACGCTGTCTTGGGAAGACCATGGGCACAAGGCCATGGCATATAGTGAGGAATGGACCACGGTTGGCAAGGCTAGGCATATAGAGAGGAATGGACCACGGTTGCCAAGGTTGCGCAAGTTTTGGGCATTTTTTGCCCGGATATGCCCAAGTATGCCCCGATAGGCCCGTTACGCCCCGGTATGAACGCGTATGCCCGGATAGACTCGGTATGCCTTGGGATACATGCGTATGCCCCGATAGGCTTGGTACGCCCCGATATGCGCACGTGTGCCCCAGTAGGGCTCGGTATGCCCCGGTATGTACGCGTGTGCCCCGATAGGCCCGGTATGCCCCGATATGCACACGTGTGCCCCAATAGGGGTCGGTATGCCCCGGTAGGTACGCGTGTGCCCCGTAATGCACGTTTCGCAGATCTCCCCGCATGTCCCGCCCCTATATGTAATACTTACTTACTTACTTACTTTCTTTCTTGCTTGCTTGCTTGCTTGCAATGGTTGGGAGTGCCCGGCATGCCCCGCTGCAGAGACCAAGGGCGCAATGACTTGGCACCGCGGATGCCGGGACTCCGGCACTTCCCGTGGCACTGATGGTTGGTTCCAAAGACAAAAGGCCGTGCAAGGCCACCCCACCGCGGATGATTTTGCTCGTGCTGGCGCCGTTGTGTGGCCAAAGAACATGCGCGAATGCTCGTGTCGGAAGGGTTGGTGTCCTGGCCCCGCGGGTGTCACGAATGCTCGGTTGCGAAGACCATGGGACCAGAGCCATGGCACGTCGGATGATGGCTCCAGCTGGCGCCCCGGCACTTTCTGTGGCATTGATGCTCGGTTTCAAAGACAAACGTGCGCAGTGCCAGGGGACCGCGGATGACTGCTCGTGCTGGCCCCGTTGGGCGGCATTGATGGTCGGTTGCAAAGAAAATGCGCGATTGCTCGTGTCGGGGCCCGGCAAGCCAAGGCCAAGCGAGCCATGGCACGTCGGATGATGGCTCCAGCTGGCGCCCCGGCACTTTCTGTGGCATTGATGCTCGGTTTCAAAGACAAACGTGCGCAGGGCCAGGGGACCGCGGATGACTGCTCGTGCTGGCCCCGTTGGGCGGCATTGATGGTCGGTTGCAAAGAAAATGCGCGATTGCTCGTGTCGGGGCCTGGCAAGCCAAGGCCAAGCGAGCCATGGCAACGCGGATGATGGCTCGCTAGTGCTGGCGCCGTGCACAGTGGCCTCGCACACTCGCCCTGCACGCTTCCCTTGCACGCAGCCTTGCACACTAGCCTCGCATGCGAGCCTTGCACCCTAGCCATGCAAACTAGCCTTGCACGGTAGCCATGCACACAAGCCGTGCACATTAGCCATGCGCACAAGCCCCGCACACTAGCCTTGCGCACAACCCTTGCACACAAGCCATGCACTCGAGCAATGCACACAAGCCTTGCACTCAAGCAATGCACACAAGCCCTGGACACTAGCCTTGCACACGGGCCTGGCACACAAGCCTTGGGCACTAGCCTTGCGCACTAGCGTTCCACATGAGCCTTGCACACTAGCCTTGGACACTAGCCTTGCACACAGGCCTTGCACACTAGGCATGCTTGGGCGAGCTGATCCCGCATCAAGTCGACGGGTCTAGGCATTCTTGGGCGCAGATCCCGCATCGTCTCGTCGCGTCTGGGCGCAAACACGTCGCGTCTCGTTGCGTCTTCAGAAGTCGTCGCTAACAGCACCTTTGGTTGCCACTGGTGGTTAGGCTGGTTGGTTGCGCAAACCCTATAGGAGGGTGGCATGCTGGTGGGCGTTTTTGCCCGGATAGGCACTAGAATGTGCAGATTTTGGGCGTTTTTGCCTGGATAGGCTAAGGAATGGGCATGCTTTGGGCGTTTTTGCCCGGATAGGCACCGGAATGCTTGGCCTTGGCTTGTCCTAGCAAGGCATTGCTGGGTTGGGCTCCCTTGGCCTTTTGGGCGCCTTGGACGATGTCTTGCGAAGACCATGGGCACAAGGCCATGGCATATGGTGAGGAAAGGACCACGGTTGCCAAGGTTAGGCACCGGAATGCTTGGCCTTGGCTTGCCAAAGCAGGGCATTGCTGGGTTGGGCTCCCTTGGCCTTCCGGGCGCCTTGGACACTGTCTTGGGAAGACCATGGGCACAAGGCCATGGCATATGGTGGGGAATGGACCACGGTTGCCAAGGCTAGGCATATAGAGAGGAATTGCATTTTTGCCCGGATAGGCACCGGAATGCTTGGCCTTGGCTTGCCATAGCAGGGCATTGCTGGGTTGGGCTCCCTTGGCCTTCCGGGGGCCTTGGACGCTGTCTTGGGAAGACCATGGGCACAAGGCCATGGCATATAGTGAGGAATGGACCACGGTTGGCAAGGCTAGGCATATAGAGAGGAATGGACCACGGTTGCCAAGGTTGCGCAAGTTTTGGGCATTTTTTGCCCGGATATGCCCAAGTATGCCCCGATAGGCCCGTTACGCCCCGGTATGAACGCGTATGCCCGGATAGACTCGGTATGCCTTGGGATACATGCGTATGCCCCGATAGGCTTGGTACGCCCCGATATGCGCACGTGTGCCCCAGTAGGGCTCGGTATGCCCCGGTATGTACGCGTGTGCCCCGATAGGCCCGGTATGCCCCGATATGCACACGTGTGCCCCAATAGGGGTCGGTATGCCCCGGTAGGTACGCGTGTGCCCCGTAATGCACGTTTCGCAGATCTCCCCGCATGTCCCGCCCCTATATGTAATACTTACTTACTTACTTACTTTCTTTCTTGCTTGCTTGCTTGCTTGCAATGGTTGGGAGTGCCCGGCATGCCCCGCTGCAGAGACCAAGGGCGCAATGACTTGGCACCGCGGATGCCGGGACTCCGGCACTTCCCGTGGCACT
>NW_027518870.1:75000-80000 GCF_043159265.1 Tasmannia lanceolata | reverse complement strand
GTCCTAGCAAGGCATTGCTGGGTTGGGCTCCCTTGGCCTTTTGGGCGCCTTGGACGATGTCTTGCGAAGACCATGGGCACAAGGCCATGGCATATGGTGAGGAAAGGACCACGGTTGCCAAGGTTAGGCACCGGAATGCTTGGCCTTGGCTTGCCCTAGCAGGGCATTGCTGGGTTGGGCTCCCTTGGCCTTTTGGGCGCCTTGGACGATGTCTTGCGAAGACCATGGGCACAAGGCCATGGCATATGGTGAGGAAAGGACCACGGTTGCCAAGGTTAGGCACCGGAATGCTTGGCCTTGGCTTGCCAAAGCAGGGCATTGCTGGGTTGGGCTCCCTTGGCCTTCCGGGCGCCTTGGACACTGTCTTGGGAAGACCATGGGCACAAGGCCATGGCATATGGTGGGGAATGGACCACGGTTGCCAAGGCTAGGCATATAGAGAGGAATCGCATTTTTGCCCGGATAGGCACCGGAATGCTTGGCCTTGGCTTGCCATAGCAGGGCATTGCTGGGTTGGGCTCCCTTGGCCTTCCGGGGGCCTTGGACGCTGTCTTGGGAAGACCATGGGCACAAGGCCATGGCATATAGTGAGGAATGGACCACGGTTGGCAAGGCTAGGCATATAGAGAGGAATGGACCACGGTTGCCAAGGTTGCGCAAGTTTTGGGCATTTTTTGCCCGGATATGCCCAAGTATGCCCCGATAGGCCCGTTACGCCCCGGTATGAACGCGTATGCCCGGATAGACTCGGTATGCCTTGGGATACATGCGTATGCCCCGATAGGCTTGGTACGCCCCGATATGCGCACGTGTGCCCCAGTAGGGCTCGGTATGCCCCGGTATGTACGCGTGTGCCCCGATAGGCCCGGTATGCCCCGATATGCACACGTGTGCCCCAATAGGGGTCGGTATGCCCCGGTAGGTACGCGTGTGCCCCGTAATGCACGTTTCGCAGATCTCCCCGCATGTCCCGCCCCTATATGTAATACTTACTTACTTACTTACTTTCTTTCTTGCTTGCTTGCTTGCTTGCAATGGTTGGGAGTGCCCGGCATGCCCCGCTGCAGAGACCAAGGGCGCAATGACTTGGCACCGCGGATGCCGGGACTCCGGCACTTCCCGTGGCACTGATGGTTGGTTCCAAAGACAAAAGGCCGTGCAAGGCCACCGCACCGCGGATGATTTTGCTCGTGCTGGCGCCGTTGTGTGGCCAAAGAACATGCGCGAATGCTCGTGTCGGAAGGGTTGGTGTCCTGGCCCCGCGGGTGTCACGAATGCTCGGTTGCGAAGACCATGGGACCAGAGCCATGGCACGTCGGATGATGGCTCCAGCTGGCGCCCCGGCACTTTCTGTGGCATTGATGCTCGGTTTCAAAGACAAACGTGCGCAGTGCCAGGGGACCGCGGATGACTGCTCGTGCTGGCCCCGTTGGGCGGCATTGATGGTCGGTTGCAAAGAAAATGCGCGATTGCTCGTGTCGGGGCCCGGCAAGCCAAGGCCAAGCGAGCCATGGCACGTCGGATGATGGCTCCAGCTGGCGCCCCGGCACTTTCTGTGGCATTGATGCTCGGTTTCAAAGACAAACGTGCGCAGGGCCAGGGGACCGCGGATGACTGCTCGTGCTGGCCCCGTTGGGCGGCATTGATGGTCGGTTGCAAAGAAAATGCGCGATTGCTCGTGTCGGGGCCTGGCAAGCCAAGGCCAAGCGAGCCATGGCAACGCGGATGATGGCTCGCTAGTGCTGGCGCCGTGCACAGTGGCCTCGCACACTCGCCCTGCACGCTTCCCTTGCACGCAGCCTTGCACACTAGCCTCGCATGCGAGCCTTGCACCCTAGCCATGCAAACTAGCCTTGCACGGTAGCCATGCACACAAGCCGTGCACATTAGCCATGCGCACAAGCCCCGCACACTAGCCTTGCGCACAACCCTTGCACACAAGCCATGCACTCGAGCAATGCACACAAGCCTTGCACTCAAGCAATGCACACAAGCCCTGGACACTAGCCTTGCACACGGGCCTGGCACACAAGCCTTGGGCACTAGCCTTGCGCACTAGCGTTCCACATGAGCCTTGCACACTAGCCTTGGACACTAGCCTTGCACACAGGCCTTGCACACTAGGCATGCTTGGGCGAGCTGATCCCGCATCAAGTCGACGGGTCTAGGCATTCTTGGGCGCAGATCCCGCATCGTCTCGTCGCGTCTGGGCGCAAACACGTCGCGTCTCGTTGCGTCTTCAGAAGTCGTCGCTAACAGCACCTTTGGTTGCCACTGGTGGTTAGGCTGGTTGGTTGCGCAAACCCTATAGGAGGGTGGCATGCTGGTGGGCGTTTTTGCCCGGATAGGCACTAGAATGTGCAGATTTTGGGCGTTTTTGCCTGGATAGGCTAAGGAATGGGCATGCTTTGGGCGTTTTTGCCCGGATAGGCACCGGAATGCTTGGCCTTGGCTTGTCCTAGCAAGGCATTGCTGGGTTGGGCTCCCTTGGCCTTTTGGGCGCCTTGGACGATGTCTTGCGAAGACCATGGGCACAAGGCCATGGCATATGGTGAGGAAAGGACCACGGTTGCCAAGGTTAGGCACCGGAATGCTTGGCCTTGGCTTGCCAAAGCAGGGCATTGCTGGGTTGGGCTCCCTTGGCCTTCCGGGCGCCTTGGACACTGTCTTGGGAAGACCATGGGCACAAGGCCATGGCATATGGTGGGGAATGGACCACGGTTGCCAAGGCTAGGCATATAGAGAGGAATTGCATTTTTGCCCGGATAGGCACCGGAATGCTTGGCCTTGGCTTGCCATAGCAGGGCATTGCTGGGTTGGGCTCCCTTGGCCTTCCGGGGGCCTTGGACGCTGTCTTGGGAAGACCATGGGCACAAGGCCATGGCATATAGTGAGGAATGGACCACGGTTGGCAAGGCTAGGCATATAGAGAGGAATGGACCACGGTTGCCAAGGTTGCGCAAGTTTTGGGCATTTTTTGCCCGGATATGCCCAAGTATGCCCCGATAGGCCCGTTACGCCCCGGTATGAACGCGTATGCCCGGATAGACTCGGTATGCCTTGGGATACATGCGTATGCCCCGATAGGCTTGGTACGCCCCGATATGCGCACGTGTGCCCCAGTAGGGCTCGGTATGCCCCGGTATGTACGCGTGTGCCCCGATAGGCCCGGTATGCCCCGATATGCACACGTGTGCCCCAATAGGGGTCGGTATGCCCCGGTAGGTACGCGTGTGCCCCGTAATGCACGTTTCGCAGATCTCCCCGCATGTCCCGCCCCTATATGTAATACTTACTTACTTACTTACTTTCTTTCTTGCTTGCTTGCTTGCTTGCAATGGTTGGGAGTGCCCGGCATGCCCCGCTGCAGAGACCAAGGGCGCAATGACTTGGCACCGCGGATGCCGGGACTCCGGCACTTCCCGTGGCACTGATGGTTGGTTCCAAAGACAAAAGGCCGTGCAAGGCCACCACACCGCGGATGATTTTGCTCGTGCTGGCGCCGTTGTGTGGCCAAAGAACATGCGCGAATGCTCGTGTCGGAAGGGTTGGTGTCCTGGCCCCGCGGGTGTCACGAATGCTCGGTTGCGAAGACCATGGGACCAGAGCCATGGCACGTCGGATGATGGCTCCAGCTGGCGCCCCGGCACTTTCTGTGGCATTGATGCTCGGTTTCAAAGACAAACGTGCGCAGGGCCAGGGGACCGCGGATGACTGCTCGTGCTGGCCCCGTTGGGCGGCATTGATGGTCGGTTGCAAAGAAAATGCGCGATTGCTCGTGTCGGGGCCTGGCAAGCCAAGGCCAAGCGAGCCATGGCAACGCGGATGATGGCTCCAGCTGGCGCCCCGGCACTTTCTGTGGCATTGATGCTCGGTTTCGAAGACAAACGTGCGCAGGGCCAGGGGACCGCGGAGGACTGCTCGTGCTGGCCCCGTTGGGCGGCATTGATGGTGTGTTGCAGAGAGCATGTGCGATTGCAAGTGTCGGCCGGGTTTGGGTTCCCTTGGGCTTTCGGGTGCCTTGGACGCTGTCTTGCGAAGACCATGGGCACAAGGCCCCGTCCTGGCCCCTTGTTCGATTCGCTCTCGTCTTGCGCTTGCTTCCAAGGTCCTCCATGACCTTCCCCATGGCCTTGCTAGATCCCCCCCATGACGCATGACCTCTGTCCGTTGATTGGTTTTGAGTGCACACCATGCCCGGCTTGGCACCGTGTTGTCGCGTGAGTGGCATTTGGATCGTGCATGCTGGTGGGCTACCTGCCAATGCGCACAAGCCTTGCACACTAGCCTTGCGCACGAGCCTTGCACAAAAGCCTTGGACACAAGCCTTGCGCACAAGCCATGCGCACAAGCCTTGGACGCTAGCCTTGCACACAAGCCATGCATACAAGCCTTGCTCACAAGCCTTGGGCACTGGCCCATCGCAGTAGCCTTGCACACAAGCCTTGCGCACTAGCTTTGGGCACGAGCCTTGCGCACTTGCCTTGGGCACTAGCCTTGCACACAACCCTTGGGAACTAGCCTTGCGCACCAGCCTTGCCCACAAGCCTTGCACACCAGCCTTGCACACTAGCCTTGCATACAAGCCTTGCACACTAGCCTTGCACACAGGCCATGCTCACTAGCCTTGGGCACTAGCCTTGCACACAGACCTTGGGCGCTAGCCTTGCGCACTAGCCTTGCCCACGAGCCTTGCACACTAGCCTTGCACGCAGGCCTTGCACGCTAGGCATGCTTGGGCCAGCAGCTCCCGCATCAAGTCGGCGGGTGTAGGCACGGTTGGGCGCAGATCCCGCATCGCCTCGTCGCGTCTGGGCGCAAACCCGTCGCGTCTCGTTGCGTCTTCAGAAGTCGTCGCTAACAGCACCTTTGGTTGCCACTGGTGGTTAGGCGGGTTGGTTGCGCAAACCCTATAGGAGGGTGGCATGCTGCGGGGCGCTGGAATGCGCAGGCTTAGGGCGTTTTTGCCCGGATAGGCACTGGAATGTGCTGGTTTTGGG
>NW_027518870.1:62500-65000 GCF_043159265.1 Tasmannia lanceolata | reverse complement strand
TCGGTTTCAAAGACAAACGTGCGCAGGGCCAGGGGACCGCGGATGACTGCTCGTGCTGGCCCCGTTGGGCGGCATTGATGGTCGGTTGCAAAGAAAATGCGCGATTGCTCGTGTCGGGGCCTGGCAAGCCAAGGCCAAGCGAGCCATGGCAACGCGGATGATGGCTCGCTAGTGCTGGCGCCGTGCACAGTGGCCTCGCACACTCGCCCTGCACGCTTCCCTTGCACGCAGCCTTGCACACTAGCCTCGCATGCGAGCCTTGCACCCTAGCCATGCAAACTAGCCTTGCACGGTAGCCATGCACACAAGCCGTGCACATTAGCCATGCGCACAAGCCCCACACACTAGCCTTGCGCACAACCCTTGCACACAAGCCATGCACTCGAGCAATGCACACAAGCCTTGCACTCAAGCAATGCACACAAGCCCTGGACACTAGCCTTGCACACGGGCCTGGCACACAAGCCTTGGGCACTAGCCTTGCGCACTAGCGTTCCACATGAGCCTTGCACACTAGCCTTGGACACTAGCCTTGCACACAGGCCTTGCACACTAGGCATGCTTGGGCGAGCTGATCCCGCATCAAGTCGACGGGTCTAGGCATTCTTGGGCGCAGATCCCGCATCGTCTCGTCGCGTCTGGGCGCAAACACGTCGCGTCTCGTTGCGTCTTCAGAAGTCGTCGCTAACAGCACCTTTGGTTGCCACTGGTGGTTAGGCTGGTTGGTTGCGCAAACCCTATAGGAGGGTGGCATGCTGGTGGGCGTTTTTGCCCGGATAGGCACTAGAATGTGCAGATTTTGGGCGTTTTTGCCTGGATAGGCTAAGGAATGGGCATGCTTTGGGCGTTTTTGCCCGGATAGGCACCGGAATGCTTGGCCTTGGCTTGTCCTAGCAAGGCATTGCTGGGTTGGGCTCCCTTGGCCTTTTGGGCGCCTTGGACGATGTCTTGCGAAGACCATGGGCACAAGGCCATGGCATATGGTGAGGAAAGGACCACGGTTGCCAAGGTTAGGCACCGGAATGCTTGGCCTTGGCTTGCCAAAGCAGGGCATTGCTGGGTTGGGCTCCCTTGGCCTTCCGGGCGCCTTGGACACTGTCTTGGGAAGACCATGGGCACAAGGCCATGGCATATGGTGGGGAATGGACCACGGTTGCCAAGGCTAGGCATATAGAGAGGAATTGCATTTTTGCCCGGATAGGCACCGGAATGCTTGGCCTTGGCTTGCCATAGCAGGGCATTGCTGGGTTGGGCTCCCTTGGCCTTCCGGGGGCCTTGGACGCTGTCTTGGGAAGACCATGGGCACAAGGCCATGGCATATAGTGAGGAATGGACCACGGTTGGCAAGGCTAGGCATATAGAGAGGAATGGACCACGGTTGCCAAGGTTGCGCAAGTTTTGGGCATTTTTTGCCCGGATATGCCCAAGTATGCCCCGATAGGCCCGTTACGCCCCGGTATGAACGCGTATGCCCGGATAGACTCGGTATGCCTTGGGATACATGCGTATGCCCCGATAGGCTTGGTACGCCCCGATATGCGCACGTGTGCCCCAGTAGGGCTCGGTATGCCCCGGTATGTACGCGTGTGCCCCGATAGGCCCGGTATGCCCCGATATGCACACGTGTGCCCCAATAGGGGTCGGTATGCCCCGGTAGGTACGCGTGTGCCCCGTAATGCACGTTTCGCAGATCTCCCCGCATGTCCCGCCCCTATATGTAATACTTACTTACTTACTTACTTTCTTTCTTGCTTGCTTGCTTGCTTGCAATGGTTGGGAGTGCCCGGCATGCCCCGCTGCAGAGACCAAGGGCGCAATGACTTGGCACCGCGGATGCCGGGACTCCGGCACTTCCCGTGGCACTGATGGTTGGTTCCAAAGACAAAAGGCCGTGCAAGGCCACCACACCGCGGATGATTTTGCTCGTGCTGGCGCCGTTGTGTGGCCAAAGAACATGCGCGAATGCTCGTGTCGGAAGGGTTGGTGTCCTGGCCCCGCGGGTGTCACGAATGCTCGGTTGCGAAGACCATGGGACCAGAGCCATGGCACGTCGGATGATGGCTCCAGCTGGCGCCCCGGCACTTTCTGTGGCATTGATGCTCGGTTTCAAAGACAAACGTGCGCAGGGCCAGGGGACCGCGGATGACTGCTCGTGCTGGCCCCGTTGGGCGGCATTGATGGTCGGTTGCAAAGAAAATGCGCGATTGCTCGTGTCGGGGCCTGGCAAGCCAAGGCCAAGCGAGCCATGGCAACGCGGATGATGGCTCCAGCTGGCGCCCCGGCACTTTCTGTGGCATTGATGCTCGGTTTCGAAGACAAACGTGCGCAGGGCCAGGGGACCGCGGAGGACTGCTCGTGCTGGCCCCGTTGGGCGGCATTGATGGTGTGTTGCAGAGAGCATGTGCGATTGCAAGTGTCGGCCGGGTTTGGGTTCCCTTGGGCTTTCGGGTGCCTTGGACGCTGTCTTGCGAAGACCATGGGCACAAGGCCCCGTCCTGGC
>NW_027518870.1:50000-52500 GCF_043159265.1 Tasmannia lanceolata | reverse complement strand
CCACGGTTGCCAAGGTTGCGCAAGTTTTGGGCATTTTTTGCCCGGATATGCCCAAGTATGCCCCGATAGGCCCGTTACGCCCCGGTATGAACGCGTATGCCCGGATAGACTCGGTATGCCTTGGGATACATGCGTATGCCCCGATAGGCTTGGTACGCCCCGATATGCGCACGTGTGCCCCAGTAGGGCTCGGTATGCCCCGGTATGTACGCGTGTGCCCCGATAGGCCCGGTATGCCCCGATATGCACACGTGTGCCCCAATAGGGGTCGGTATGCCCCGGTAGGTACGCGTGTGCCCCGTAATGCACGTTTCGCAGATCTCCCCGCATGTCCCGCCCCTATATGTAATACTTACTTACTTACTTACTTTCTTTCTTGCTTGCTTGCTTGCTTGCAATGGTTGGGAGTGCCCGGCATGCCCCGCTGCAGAGACCAAGGGCGCAATGACTTGGCACCGCGGATGCCGGGACTCCGGCACTTCCCGTGGCACTGATGGTTGGTTCCAAAGACAAAAGGCCGTGCAAGGCCACCGCACCGCGGATGATTTTGCTCGTGCTGGCGCCGTTGTGTGGCCAAAGAACATGCGCGAATGCTCGTGTCGGAAGGGTTGGTGTCCTGGCCCCGCGGGTGTCACGAATGCTCGGTTGCGAAGACCATGGGACCAGAGCCATGGCACGTCGGATGATGGCTCCAGCTGGCGCCCCGGCACTTTCTGTGGCATTGATGCTCGGTTTCAAAGACAAACGTGCGCAGTGCCAGGGGACCGCGGATGACTGCTCGTGCTGGCCCCGTTGGGCGGCATTGATGGTCGGTTGCAAAGAAAATGCGCGATTGCTCGTGTCGGGGCCCGGCAAGCCAAGGCCAAGCGAGCCATGGCACGTCGGATGATGGCTCCAGCTGGCGCCCCGGCACTTTCTGTGGCATTGATGCTCGGTTTCAAAGACAAACGTGCGCAGGGCCAGGGGACCGCGGATGACTGCTCGTGCTGGCCCCGTTGGGCGGCATTGATGGTCGGTTGCAAAGAAAATGCGCGATTGCTCGTGTCGGGGCCTGGCAAGCCAAGGCCAAGCGAGCCATGGCAACGCGGATGATGGCTCGCTAGTGCTGGCGCCGTGCACAGTGGCCTCGCACACTCGCCCTGCACGCTTCCCTTGCACGCAGCCTTGCACACTAGCCTCGCATGCGAGCCTTGCACCCTAGCCATGCAAACTAGCCTTGCACGGTAGCCATGCACACAAGCCGTGCACATTAGCCATGCGCACAAGCCCCGCACACTAGCCTTGCGCACAACCCTTGCACACAAGCCATGCACTCGAGCAATGCACACAAGCCTTGCACTCAAGCAATGCACACAAGCCCTGGACACTAGCCTTGCACACGGGCCTGGCACACAAGCCTTGCGCACTAGCCTTGCGCACTAGCGTTCCACATGAGCCTTGCACACTAGCCTTGGACACTAGCCTTGCACACAGGCCTTGCACACTAGGCATGCTTGGGCGAGCTGATCCCGCATCAAGTCGACGGGTCTAGGCATTCTTGGGCGCAGATCCCGCATCGTCTCGTCGCGTCTGGGCGCAAACACGTCGCGTCTCGTTGCGTCTTCAGAAGTCGTCGCTAACAGCACCTTTGGTTGCCACTGGTGGTTAGGCTGGTTGGTTGCGCAAACCCTATAGGAGGGTGGCATGCTGGTGGGCGTTTTTGCCCGGATAGGCACTAGAATGTGCAGATTTTGGGCGTTTTTGCCTGGATAGGCTAAGGAATGGGCATGCTTTGGGCGTTTTTGCCCGGATAGGCACCGGAATGCTTGGCCTTGGCTTGTCCTAGCAAGGCATTGCTGGGTTGGGCTCCCTTGGCCTTTTGGGCGCCTTGGACGATGTCTTGCGAAGACCATGGGCACAAGGCCATGGCATATGGTGAGGAAAGGACCACGGTTGCCAAGGTTAGGCACCGGAATGCTTGGCCTTGGCTTGCCAAAGCAGGGCATTGCTGGGTTGGGCTCCCTTGGCCTTCCGGGCGCCTTGGACACTGTCTTGGGAAGACCATGGGCACAAGGCCATGGCATATGGTGGGGAATGGACCACGGTTGCCAAGGCTAGGCATATAGAGAGGAATTGCATTTTTGCCCGGATAGGCACCGGAATGCTTGGCCTTGGCTTGCCATAGCAGGGCATTGCTGGGTTGGGCTCCCTTGGCCTTCCGGGGGCCTTGGACGCTGTCTTGGGAAGACCATGGGCACAAGGCCATGGCATATAGTGAGGAATGGACCACGGTTGGCAAGGCTAGGCATATAGAGAGGAATGGACCACGGTTGCCAAGGTTGCGCAAGTTTTGGGCATTTTTTGCCCGGATATGCCCAAGTATGCCCCGATAGGCCCGTTACGCCCCGGTATGAACGCGTATGCCCGGATAGACTCGGTATGCCTTGGGATACATGCGTATGCCCCGATAGGCTTGGTACGCCCCGATATGCGCACGTGTGCCCCAGTAGGGCTCGGTATG
>NW_027518870.1:35000-40000 GCF_043159265.1 Tasmannia lanceolata | reverse complement strand
CGGGTCTAGGCATTCTTGGGCGCAGATCCCGCATCGTCTCGTCGCGTCTGGGCGCAAACACGTCGCGTCTCGTTGCGTCTTCAGAAGTCGTCGCTAACAGCACCTTTGGTTGCCACTGGTGGTTAGGCTGGTTGGTTGCGCAAACCCTATAGGAGGGTGGCATGCTGGTGGGCGTTTTTGCCCGGATAGGCACTAGAATGTGCAGATTTTGGGCGTTTTTGCCTGGATAGGCTAAGGAATGGGCATGCTTTGGGCGTTTTTGCCCGGATAGGCACCGGAATGCTTGGCCTTGGCTTGTCCTAGCAAGGCATTGCTGGGTTGGGCTCCCTTGGCCTTTTGGGCGCCTTGGACGATGTCTTGCGAAGACCATGGGCACAAGGCCATGGCATATGGTGAGGAAAGGACCACGGTTGCCAAGGTTAGGCACCGGAATGCTTGGCCTTGGCTTGCCCTAGCAGGGCATTGCTGGGTTGGGCTCCCTTGGCCTTTTGGGCGCCTTGGACGATGTCTTGCGAAGACCATGGGCACAAGGCCATGGCATATGGTGAGGAAAGGACCACGGTTGCCAAGGTTAGGCACCGGAATGCTTGGCCTTGGCTTGCCAAAGCAGGGCATTGCTGGGTTGGGCTCCCTTGGCCTTCCGGGCGCCTTGGACACTGTCTTGGGAAGACCATGGGCACAAGGCCATGGCATATGGTGGGGAATGGACCACGGTTGCCAAGGCTAGGCATATAGAGAGGAATCGCATTTTTGCCCGGATAGGCACCGGAATGCTTGGCCTTGGCTTGCCATAGCAGGGCATTGCTGGGTTGGGCTCCCTTGGCCTTCCGGGGGCCTTGGACGCTGTCTTGGGAAGACCATGGGCACAAGGCCATGGCATATAGTGAGGAATGGACCACGGTTGGCAAGGCTAGGCATATAGAGAGGAATGGACCACGGTTGCCAAGGTTGCGCAAGTTTTGGGCATTTTTTGCCCGGATATGCCCAAGTATGCCCCGATAGGCCCGTTACGCCCCGGTATGAACGCGTATGCCCGGATAGACTCGGTATGCCTTGGGATACATGCGTATGCCCCGATAGGCTTGGTACGCCCCGATATGCGCACGTGTGCCCCAGTAGGGCTCGGTATGCCCCGGTATGTACGCGTGTGCCCCGATAGGCCCGGTATGCCCCGATATGCACACGTGTGCCCCAATAGGGGTCGGTATGCCCCGGTAGGTACGCGTGTGCCCCGTAATGCACGTTTCGCAGATCTCCCCGCATGTCCCGCCCCTATATGTAATACTTACTTACTTACTTACTTTCTTTCTTGCTTGCTTGCTTGCTTGCAATGGTTGGGAGTGCCCGGCATGCCCCGCTGCAGAGACCAAGGGCGCAATGACTTGGCACCGCGGATGCCGGGACTCCGGCACTTCCCGTGGCACTGATGGTTGGTTCCAAAGACAAAAGGCCGTGCAAGGCCACCGCACCGCGGATGATTTTGCTCGTGCTGGCGCCGTTGTGTGGCCAAAGAACATGCGCGAATGCTCGTGTCGGAAGGGTTGGTGTCCTGGCCCCGCGGGTGTCACGAATGCTCGGTTGCGAAGACCATGGGACCAGAGCCATGGCACGTCGGATGATGGCTCCAGCTGGCGCCCCGGCACTTTCTGTGGCATTGATGCTCGGTTTCAAAGACAAACGTGCGCAGTGCCAGGGGACCGCGGATGACTGCTCGTGCTGGCCCCGTTGGGCGGCATTGATGGTCGGTTGCAAAGAAAATGCGCGATTGCTCGTGTCGGGGCCCGGCAAGCCAAGGCCAAGCGAGCCATGGCACGTCGGATGATGGCTCCAGCTGGCGCCCCGGCACTTTCTGTGGCATTGATGCTCGGTTTCAAAGACAAACGTGCGCAGGGCCAGGGGACCGCGGATGACTGCTCGTGCTGGCCCCGTTGGGCGGCATTGATGGTCGGTTGCAAAGAAAATGCGCGATTGCTCGTGTCGGGGCCTGGCAAGCCAAGGCCAAGCGAGCCATGGCAACGCGGATGATGGCTCGCTAGTGCTGGCGCCGTGCACAGTGGCCTCGCACACTCGCCCTGCACGCTTCCCTTGCACGCAGCCTTGCACACTAGCCTCGCATGCGAGCCTTGCACCCTAGCCATGCAAACTAGCCTTGCACGGTAGCCATGCACACAAGCCGTGCACATTAGCCATGCGCACAAGCCCCGCACACTAGCCTTGCGCACAACCCTTGCACACAAGCCATGCACTCGAGCAATGCACACAAGCCTTGCACTCAAGCAATGCACACAAGCCCTGGACACTAGCCTTGCACACGGGCCTGGCACACAAGCCTTGGGCACTAGCCTTGCGCACTAGCGTTCCACATGAGCCTTGCACACTAGCCTTGGACACTAGCCTTGCACACAGGCCTTGCACACTAGGCATGCTTGGGCGAGCTGATCCCGCATCAAGTCGACGGGTCTAGGCATTCTTGGGCGCAGATCCCGCATCGTCTCGTCGCGTCTGGGCGCAAACACGTCGCGTCTCGTTGCGTCTTCAGAAGTCGTCGCTAACAGCACCTTTGGTTGCCACTGGTGGTTAGGCTGGTTGGTTGCGCAAACCCTATAGGAGGGTGGCATGCTGGTGGGCGTTTTTGCCCGGATAGGCACTAGAATGTGCAGATTTTGGGCGTTTTTGCCTGGATAGGCTAAGGAATGGGCATGCTTTGGGCGTTTTTGCCCGGATAGGCACCGGAATGCTTGGCCTTGGCTTGTCCTAGCAAGGCATTGCTGGGTTGGGCTCCCTTGGCCTTTTGGGCGCCTTGGACGATGTCTTGCGAAGACCATGGGCACAAGGCCATGGCATATGGTGAGGAAAGGACCACGGTTGCCAAGGTTAGGCACCGGAATGCTTGGCCTTGGCTTGCCAAAGCAGGGCATTGCTGGGTTGGGCTCCCTTGGCCTTCCGGGCGCCTTGGACACTGTCTTGGGAAGACCATGGGCACAAGGCCATGGCATATGGTGGGGAATGGACCACGGTTGCCAAGGCTAGGCATATAGAGAGGAATTGCATTTTTGCCCGGATAGGCACCGGAATGCTTGGCCTTGGCTTGCCATAGCAGGGCATTGCTGGGTTGGGCTCCCTTGGCCTTCCGGGGGCCTTGGACGCTGTCTTGGGAAGACCATGGGCACAAGGCCATGGCATATAGTGAGGAATGGACCACGGTTGGCAAGGCTAGGCATATAGAGAGGAATGGACCACGGTTGCCAAGGTTGCGCAAGTTTTGGGCATTTTTTGCCCGGATATGCCCAAGTATGCCCCGATAGGCCCGTTACGCCCCGGTATGAACGCGTATGCCCGGATAGACTCGGTATGCCTTGGGATACATGCGTATGCCCCGATAGGCTTGGTACGCCCCGATATGCGCACGTGTGCCCCAGTAGGGCTCGGTATGCCCCGGTATGTACGCGTGTGCCCCGATAGGCCCGGTATGCCCCGATATGCACACGTGTGCCCCAATAGGGGTCGGTATGCCCCGGTAGGTACGCGTGTGCCCCGTAATGCACGTTTCGCAGATCTCCCCGCATGTCCCGCCCCTATATGTAATACTTACTTACTTACTTACTTTCTTTCTTGCTTGCTTGCTTGCTTGCAATGGTTGGGAGTGCCCGGCATGCCCCGCTGCAGAGACCAAGGGCGCAATGACTTGGCACCGCGGATGCCGGGACTCCGGCACTTCCCGTGGCACTGATGGTTGGTTCCAAAGACAAAAGGCCGTGCAAGGCCACCGCACCGCGGATGATTTTGCTCGTGCTGGCGCCGTTGTGTGGCCAAAGAACATGCGCGAATGCTCGTGTCGGAAGGGTTGGTGTCCTGGCCCCGCGGGTGTCACGAATGCTCGGTTGCGAAGACCATGGGACCAGAGCCATGGCACGTCGGATGATGGCTCCAGCTGGCGCCCCGGCACTTTCTGTGGCATTGATGCTCGGTTTCAAAGACAAACGTGCGCAGGGCCAGGGGACCGCGGATGACTGCTCGTGCTGGCCCCGTTGGGCGGCATTGATGGTCGGTTGCAAAGAAAATGCGCGATTGCTCGTGTCGGGGCCTGGCAAGCCAAGGCCAAGCGAGCCATGGCAACGCGGATGATGGCTCCAGCTGGCGCCCCGGCACTTTCTGTGGCATTGATGCTCGGTTTCGAAGACAAACGTGCGCAGGGCCAGGGGACCGCGGAGGACTGCTCGTGCTGGCCCCGTTGGGCGGCATTGATGGTGTGTTGCAGAGAGCATGTGCGATTGCAAGTGTCGGCCGGGTTTGGGTTCCCTTGGGCTTTCGGGTGCCTTGGACGCTGTCTTGCGAAGACCATGGGCACAAGGCCCCGTCCTGGCCCCTTGTTCGATTCGCTCTCGTCTTGCGCTTGCTTCCAAGGTCCTCCATGACCTTCCCCATGGCCTTGCTAGATCCCCCCCATGACGCATGACCTCTGTCCGTTGATTGGTTTTGAGTGCACACCATGCCCGGCTTGGCACCGTGTTGTCGCGTGAGTGGCATTTGGATCGTGCATGCTGGTGGGCTACCTGCCAATGCGCACAAGCCTTGCACACTAGCCTTGCGCACGAGCCTTGCACAAAAGCCTTGGACACAAGCCTTGCGCACAAGCCATGCGCACAAGCCTTGGACGCTAGCCTTGCACACAAGCCATGCATACAAGCCTTGCTCACAAGCCTTGGGCACTGGCCCATCGCAGTAGCCTTGCACACAAGCCTTGCGCACTAGCTTTGGGCACGAGCCTTGCGCACTTGCCTTGGGCACTAGCCTTGCACACAACCCTTGGGAACTAGCCTTGCGCACCAGCCTTGCCCACAAGCCTTGCACACCAGCCTTGCACACTAGCCTTGCATACAAGCCTTGCACACTAGCCTTGCACACAGGCCATGCTCACTAGCCTTGGGCACTAGCCTTGCACACAGACCTTGGGCACTAGCCTTGCGCACTAGCCTTGCCCACGAGCCTTGCACACTAGC
>NW_027518870.1:22500-25000 GCF_043159265.1 Tasmannia lanceolata | reverse complement strand
CGAATGCTCGGTTGCGAAGACCATGGGACCAGAGCCATGGCACGTCGGATGATGGCTCCAGCTGGCGCCCCGGCACTTTCTGTGGCATTGATGCTCGGTTTCAAAGACAAACGTGCGCAGGGCCAGGGGACCGCGGATGACTGCTCGTGCTGGCCCCGTTGGGCAGCATTGATGGTCGGTTGCAAAGAAAATGCGCGATTGCTCGTGTCGGGGCCCGGCAAGCCAAGGCCAAGCGAGCCATGGCACGTCGGATGATGGCTCCAGCTGGCGCCCCGGCACTTTCTGTGGCATTGATGCTCGGTTTCAAAGACAAACGTGCGCAGGGCCAGGGGACCGCGGATGACTGCTCGTGCTGGCCCCGTTGGGCGGCATTGATGGTCGGTTGCAAAGAAAATGCGCGATTGCTCGTGTCGGGGCCTGGCAAGCCAAGGCCAAGCGAGCCATGGCAACGCGGATGATGGCTCGCTAGTGCTGGCGCCGTGCACAGTGGCCTCGCACACTCGCCCTGCACGCTTCCCTTGCACGCAGCCTTGCACACTAGCCTCGCATGCGAGCCTTGCACCCTAGCCATGCAAACTAGCCTTGCACGGTAGCCATGCACACAAGCCGTGCACATTAGCCATGCGCACAAGCCCCGCACACTAGCCTTGCGCACAACCCTTGCACACAAGCCTTGCACTCAAGCAATGCACACAAGCCCTGGACACTAGCCTTGCACACGGGCCTGGCACACAAGCCTTGGGCACTAGCCTTGCGCACTAGCGTTCCACATGAGCCTTGCACACTAGCCTTGGACACTAGCCTTGCACACAGGCCTTGCACACTAGGCATGCTTGGGCGAGCTGATCCCGCATCAAGTCGACGGGTCTAGGCATTCTTGGGCGCAGATCCCGCATCGTCTCGTCGCGTCTGGGCGCAAACACGTCGCGTCTCGTTGCGTCTTCAGAAGTCGTCGCTAACAGCACCTTTGGTTGCCACTGGTGGTTAGGCTGGTTGGTTGCGCAAACCCTATAGGAGGGTGGCATGCTGGTGGGCGTTTTTGCCCGGATAGGCACTAGAATGTGCAGATTTTGGGCGTTTTTGCCTGGATAGGCTAAGGAATGGGCATGCTTTGGGCGTTTTTGCCCGGATAGGCACCGGAATGCTTGGCCTTGGCTTGTCCTAGCAAGGCATTGCTGGGTTGGGCTCCCTTGGCCTTTTGGGCGCCTTGGACGATGTCTTGCGAAGACCATGGGCACAAGGCCATGGCATATGGTGAGGAAAGGACCACGGTTGCCAAGGTTAGGCACCGGAATGCTTGGCCTTGGCTTGCCAAAGCAGGGCATTGCTGGGTTGGGCTCCCTTGGCCTTCCGGGCGCCTTGGACACTGTCTTGGGAAGACCATGGGCACAAGGCCATGGCATATGGTGGGGAATGGACCACGGTTGCCAAGGCTAGGCATATAGAGAGGAATGGCATTTTTGCCCGGATAGGCACCGGAATGCTTGGCCTTGGCTTGCCATAGCAGGGCATTGCTGGGTTGGGCTCCCTTGGCCTTCCGGGGGCCTTGGACGCTGTCTTGGGAAGACCATGGGCACAAGGCCATGGCATATAGTGAGGAATGGACCACGGTTGGCAAGGCTAGGCATATAGAGAGGAATGGACCACGGTTGCCAAGGTTGCGCAAGTTTTGGGCATTTTTTGCCCGGATATGCCCAAGTATGCCCCGATAGGCCCGTTACGCCCCGGTATGAACGCGTATGCCCGGATAGACTCGGTATGCCTTGGGATACATGCGTATGCCCCGATAGGCTTGGTACGCCCCGATATGCGCACGTGTGCCCCAGTAGGGCTCGGTATGCCCCGGTATGTACGCGTGTGCCCCGATAGGCCCGGTATGCCCCGATATGCACACGTGTGCCCCAATAGGGGTCGGTATGCCCCGGTAGGTACGCGTGTGCCCCGTAATGCACGTTTCGCAGATCTCCCCGCATGTCCCGCCCCTATATGTAATACTTACTTACTTACTTACTTTCTTTCTTGCTTGCTTGCTTGCTTGCAATGGTTGGGAGTGCCCGGCATGCCCCGCTGCAGAGACCAAGGGCGCAATGACTTGGCACCGCGGATGCCGGGACTCCGGCACTTCCCGTGGCACTGATGGTTGGTTCCAAAGACAAAAGGCCGTGCAAGGCCACCGCACCGCGGATGATTTTGCTCGTGCTGGCGCCGTTGTGTGGCCAAAGAACATGCGCGAATGCTCGTGTCGGAAGGGTTGGTGTCCTGGCCCCGCGGGTGTCACGAATGCTCGGTTGCGAAGACCATGGGACCAGAGCCATGGCACGTCGGATGATGGCTCCAGCTGGCGCCCCGGCACTTTCTGTGGCATTGATGCTCGGTTTCAAAGACAAACGTGCGCAGGGCCAGGGGACCGCGGATGACTGCTCGTGCTGGCCCCGTTGGGCGGCATTGATGGTCGGTTGCAAAGAAAATGCGCGATTGCTCGTGTCGGGGCCTGGCAAGC
>NW_027518870.1:10000-12500 GCF_043159265.1 Tasmannia lanceolata | reverse complement strand
CTTGGGAAGACCATGGGCACAAGGCCATGGCATATGGTGGGGAATGGACCACGGTTGCCAAGGCTAGGCATATAGAGAGGAATCGCATTTTTGCCCGGATAGGCACCGGAATGCTTGGCCTTGGCTTGCCATAGCAGGGCATTGCTGGGTTGGGCTCCCTTGGCCTTCCGGGGGCCTTGGACGCTGTCTTGGGAAGACCATGGGCACAAGGCCATGGCATATAGTGAGGAATGGACCACGGTTGGCAAGGCTAGGCATATAGAGAGGAATGGACCACGGTTGCCAAGGTTGCGCAAGTTTTGGGCATTTTTTGCCCGGATATGCCCAAGTATGCCCCGATAGGCCCGTTACGCCCCGGTATGAACGCGTATGCCCGGATAGACTCGGTATGCCTTGGGATACATGCGTATGCCCCGATAGGCTTGGTACGCCCCGATATGCGCACGTGTGCCCCAGTAGGGCTCGGTATGCCCCGGTATGTACGCGTGTGCCCCGATAGGCCCGGTATGCCCCGATATGCACACGTGTGCCCCAATAGGGGTCGGTATGCCCCGGTAGGTACGCGTGTGCCCCGTAATGCACGTTTCGCAGATCTCCCCGCATGTCCCGCCCCTATATGTAATACTTACTTACTTACTTACTTTCTTTCTTGCTTGCTTGCTTGCTTGCAATGGTTGGGAGTGCCCGGCATGCCCCGCTGCAGAGACCAAGGGCGCAATGACTTGGCACCGCGGATGCCGGGACTCCGGCACTTCCCGTGGCACTGATGGTTGGTTCCAAAGACAAAAGGCCGTGCAAGGCCACCGCACCGCGGATGATTTTGCTCGTGCTGGCGCCGTTGTGTGGCCAAAGAACATGCGCGAATGCTCGTGTCGGAAGGGTTGGTGTCCTGGCCCCGCGGGTGTCACGAATGCTCGGTTGCGAAGACCATGGGACCAGAGCCATGGCACGTCGGATGATGGCTCCAGCTGGCGCCCCGGCACTTTCTGTGGCATTGATGCTCGGTTTCAAAGACAAACGTGCGCAGGGCCAGGGGACCGCGGATGACTGCTCGTGCTGGCCCCGTTGGGCGGCATTGATGGTCGGTTGCAAAGAAAATGCGCGATTGCTCGTGTCGGGGCCTGGCAAGCCAAGGCCAAGCGAGCCATGGCAACGCGGATGATGGCTCCAGCTGGCGCCCCGGCACTTTCTGTGGCATTGATGCTCGGTTTCGAAGACAAACGTGCGCAGGGCCAGGGGACCGCGGAGGACTGCTCGTGCTGGCCCCGTTGGGCGGCATTGATGGTGTGTTGCAGAGAGCATGTGCGATTGCAAGTGTCGGCCGGGTTTGGGTTCCCTTGGGCTTTCGGGTGCCTTGGACGCTGTCTTGCGAAGACCATGGGCACAAGGCCCCGTCCTGGCCCCTTGTTCGATTCGCTCTCGTCTTGCGCTTGCTTCCAAGGTCCTCCATGACCTTCCCCATGGCCTTGCTAGATCCCCCCCATGACGCATGACCTCTGTCCGTTGATTGGTTTTGAGTGCACACCATGCCCGGCTTGGCACCGTGTTGTCGCGTGAGTGGCATTTGGATCGTGCATGCTGGTGGGCTACCTGCCAATGCGCACAAGCCTTGCACACTAGCCTTGCGCACGAGCCTTGCACAAAAGCCTTGGACACAAGCCTTGCGCACAAGCCATGCGCACAAGCCTTGGACGCTAGCCTTGCACACAAGCCATGCATACAAGCCTTGCTCACAAGCCTTGGGCACTGGCCCATCGCAGTAGCCTTGCACACAAGCCTTGCGCACTAGCTTTGGGCACGAGCCTTGCGCACTTGCCTTGGGCACTAGCCTTGCACACAACCCTTGGGAACTAGCCTTGCGCACCAGCCTTGCCCACAAGCCTTGCACACCAGCCTTGCACACTAGCCTTGCATACAAGCCTTGCACACTAGCCTTGCACACAGGCCATGCTCACTAGCCTTGGGCACTAGCCTTGCACACAGACCTTGGGCACTAGCCTTGCGCACTAGCCTTGCCCACGAGCCTTGCACACTAGCCTTGCACGCAGGCCTTGCACGCTAGGCATGCTTGGGCCAGCAGCTCCCGCATCAAGTCGGCGGGTGTAGGCACGGTTGGGCGCAGATCCCGCATCGCCTCGTCGCGTCTGGGCGCAAACCCGTCGCGTCTCGTTGCGTCTTCAGAAGTCGTCGCTAACAGCACCTTTGGTTGCCACTGGTGGTTAGGCGGGTTGGTTGCGCAAACCCTATAGGAGGGTGGCATGCTGCGGGGCGCTGGAATGCGCAGGCTTAGGGCGTTTTTGCCCGGATAGGCACTGGAATGTGCTGGTTTTGGGCGTTTTTGCCTGGATAGGCTAAGGAATGGGCATGCTTTGGGCGTTTTCCCCGGATAGGCACTGGAATGGGCTGGTTTTGGGCGTTTTTGCCTGGATAGGCTAACGAATGGGGCATGCTTTGGGCGTTTTTGCCCGGGTAGGCACTGGAATGCCTGGCCTTGGCTGGG
>NW_027518869.1:125000-127378 GCF_043159265.1 Tasmannia lanceolata | reverse complement strand
GGTGCAAGGCTAGTGTGCAAGGCTTGTATGCAAGGCTAGTGTGCAAGGCTGCTGTGCAAGGCTTGTGGGCAAGGCTGGTGCGCAAGGCTAGTGCCCAAGGGTTGTGTGCAAGGCTAGTGCCCAAGGCTAGTGCGCAAGGCTCGTGCCCAAGGCTAGTTCGCAAGGCTTGTGTGCAAGGCTAGTGCGATGGGCCAGTGCCCAAGGCTTGTGAGCAAGGCTTGTATGCATGGCTTGTGCGCAAGGCTTGTGTCCAAGGCTTTTGTGCAAGGCTCGTGCGCAAGGCTAGTGTGCAAGGCTTGTGCGCATTGGCAGGTAGCCCACCACCATGCACGATCCAAATGCCACTCACGCGACAACACGGTGCCAAGCCGGGCATGGTGTGCACTCAAAACCAATCAACGGACAGAGGTCATGCGTCATGGGGGGGATCTAGCAAGGCCATGGGGAAGGTCATGGAGGACCTTGGAAGCAAGCGCAAGACGAGAGCGAATCGAACAAGGGGCCAGGACGGGGCCTTGTGCCCATGGTCTTCGCAAGACTGCGTCCAAGGCGCCCGAAAGCCCAAGGGAACCCAAACCCGGCCGACACTTGCAATCGCACATGCTCTCTGCAACACACCATCAATGCCGCCCAACGGGGCCAGCACGAGCAGTCATCCGCGGTCCCCTGGCCCTGCGCACGTTTGTCTTTGAAACCGAGCATCAATGCCACAGAAAGTGCCGGGGCGCCAGCTGGAGCCATCATCCGCGTTGCCATGGCTCGCTTGGCCTTGGCTTGCCAGGCCCCGACAGGAGCAATCGCGCATTTTCTTTGCAACCGACCATCAATGCCGCCCAACGGGGCCAGCACGAGCAGTCATCCGCGGTCCCCTGGCCCTGCGCACGTTTGTCTTTGAAACCGAGCATCAATGCCACAGAAAGTGCCGGGGCGCCAGCTGGAGCCATCATCCGCGTTGCCATGGCTCGCTTGGCCTTGGCTTGCCAGTCCCCGACACGAGCAATCGCGCATTTTCTTTGCAACCGACCATCAATGCCGCCCAACGAGGCCAGCACGAGCAGTCATCCGCGGTCCCCTGGCCCTGCGCACGTTTGTCTTTGAAACCGAGCATCAATGCCACAGAAAGTGCCGGGGCGCCAGCTGGAGCCATCATCCGACGTGCCATGGCTTTGGTCCCATGGTCTTCGCAACCGAGCATTCGTGACACCCGACGGGGCCAGGACACCAACCCTTCCGACAGGAGCATTCGCGCATGTTCTTTGGCCACACAAAGGCGCCAGCACGAGCAAAATCATCCGCGGTGCGGTGGCCTTGCACGGCCTTTTGTCTTTGGAACCAACCATCAGTGCCACGGGAAGTGCCGGAGTCCCGGCATCCGCGGTGCCAAGTCATTGCGCCCTTGGTCTCTGCAGCGGGGCATGCCGGGCACTCCCAACCATTGCAAGCAAGCAAGAAAGAAAGTAAGTAAGTAAGTAAGTATTACATATAGGGGCGGGACATGCGGGGAGATCAGCGAAACGTGCATTACGGGGCACACGCGTACCCACCGGGGCATACCGACCCCTATTGGGGCACACGTGTGCATATCGGGGCATACCGGGCCTATCGGGGCACACGCGTACATACCGGGGCATACCGAGCCCTACTGGGGCACACGTGCGCATATCGGGGCGTACCAAGCCTATCGGGGCATACGCATGTATCCCAAGGCATACCGAGTCTATCCGGGCATACGCGTTCATACCGGGGCGTAACGGGCCTATCGGGGCATACTTGGGCATATCCGGGCAAAAAATGCCCAAAACTTGCGCAACCTTGGCAACCGTGGTCCATTCCTCTCTATATGCCTAGCCTTGGCAACCGTGGTCCATTCCTCACTATATGCCATGGCCTTGTGCCCATGGTCTTCCCAAGACAGCGTCCAAGGCGCCCGGAAGGCCAAGGGAGCCCAACCCAGCGATGCCCTGCTATGGCAAGCCAAGGCCAAGCATTCCGGTGCCTATCCGGGCAAAAATGCGATTCCTCTCTATATGCCTAGCCTTGGCAACCGTGGTCCATTCCTCACCATATGCCATGGCCTTGTGCCCATGGTCTTCCCAAGACAGCGTCCAAGGCGCCCGGAAGGCCAAGGGAGCCCAACCCAGCAATGCCCTGCTTTGGCAAGCCAAGGCCAAGCATTCCGGTGCCTAACCTTGGCAACCGTGGTCCTTTCCTCACCATATGCCATGGCCTTGTGCCCATGGTCTTCGCAAGACATCGTCAGAGGCGCCCGGAAGGCCAAGGGAGCCCAACCCAGCAATGCCCTGCTTTGGCAAGCCAAGGCCAAGCATTCCGGTGCCTAACCTTGGCAACCGTGGTCCTTTCCTCACCATATGCCATGG
>NW_027518869.1:97500-115000 GCF_043159265.1 Tasmannia lanceolata | reverse complement strand
ACCATCAATGCCGCCCAACGAGGCCAGCACGAGCAGTCATCCGCGGTCCCCTGGTCCTGCGCACGTTTGTCTTTGAAACCGAGCATCAATGCCACAGAAAGTGCCGGGGCGCCAGCTGGAGCCATCATCCGCGTTGCCATGGCTCGCTTGGCCTTGGCTTGCCAGTCCCCGACACGAGCAATCGCGCATTTTCTTTGCAACCGACCATCAATGCCGCCCAACGAGGCCAGCACGAGCAGTCATCCGCGGTCCCCTGGCCCTGCGCACGTTTGTCTTTGAAACCGAGCATCAATGCCACAGAAAGTGCCGGGGCGCCAGCTGGAGCCATAATCCGCGTTGCCATGGCTCGCTTGGCCTTGGCTTGCCAGTCCCCGACAGGAGCAATCGCGCATTTTCTTTGCAACCGACCATCAATGCTGCCCAACGAGGCCAGCACGAGCAGTCATCCGCGGTCCCCTGGCCCTGCGCACGTTTGTCTTTGAAACCGAGCATCAATGCCACAGAAAGTGCCGGGGCGCCAGCTGGAGCCATCATCCGCGTTGCCATGGCTCGCTTGGCCTTGGCTTGCCAGTCCCCGACACGAGCAATCGCGCATTTTCTTTGCAACCGACCATCAATGCCGCCCAACGAGGCCAGCACGAGCAGTCATCCGCGGTCCCCTGGCCCTGCGCACGTTTGTCTTTGAAACCGAGCATCAATGCCACAGAAAGTGCCCGGGCGCCAGCTGGAGCCATCATCCGACGTGCCATGGCTTTGGTCCCATGGTCTTCGCAACCGAGCATTCGTGACACCCGACGGGGCCAGGACACCAACCCTTCCGACACGAGCATTCGCGCATGTTCTTTGGCCACACAACGGCGCCAGCACGAGCAAAATCATCAGCGGTGCGGTGGCCTTGCACGGCCTTTTGTCTTTGGAACCAACCATCAGTGCCACGGGAAGTGCCGGAGTCCCGGCATCCGCGGTGCCAAGTCATTGCGCCCTTGGTCTCTGCAGCGGGGCATGCCGGGCACTCCCAACCATTGCAAGCAAGCGAGAAAGAAAGTAAGTAAGTAAGTAAGTATTACATATAGGGGCGGGACATGCGGGGAGTTCTGCGAAACGTGCACTACGGGGCACACGCGTACCTACCGGGGCATACCGACCCCTATTGGGGCACACGTGTGCATATCGGGGCATACCGGGCCTATCAGGGCACACGCGTACATACCGGGGCATACCGAGCCCTACTGGGGCACACGTGCGCATATCGGGGCGTACCAAGCCTATCGGGGCATTCGCATGTATCCCAAGGCATACCGAGTCTATCCGGGCATACGCGTTCATACCGGGGCGTAACGGGCCTATCGGGGCATACTTGGGCATATCCGGGCAAAAAATGCCCAAAACTTGCGCAACCTTGGCAACCGTGGTCCATTCCTCACTATATGCCATGGCCTTGTGCCCATGGTCTTCACAAGACAGCATCCAAGGCGCCTGAAAGGCCAAGGGAGCCCAACCCAGCAATGCCCAGCCAAGGCCAGGCATTCCAGTGCCTGCCCGGGCAAAAACGCCCAAAGCATGCCCCATTCCTTAGCCTATCCAGGCAAAAACGCCCAAAACCAGCCCATTCCAGTGCCTATCCGGGCAAAAACGCCCAAAGCATGCCCATTCCTTAGCCTGTCCAGGCAAAAACGCCCAAAACCAGCACATTCCAGTGCCTATCCGGGCAAAAACGCCCTAAACCTGCGCATTCCAGCGCCCCGCAGCATGCCACCCTCCTATAGGGTTTGCGCAACCAACCCGCCTAACCACCAGTGGCAACCAAAGGTGCTGTTAGCGACGACTTCTGAAGACGCAACGAGACGCGACGGGTTTGCGCCCAGACGCGACGAGACGATGCGGGATCTGCGCCCAACCATGCCTACACCCGCCGACTTGTTGCGGGAGCTGCTTGCCCAAGCATGCCTAGCGTGCAAGGCCTGCGTGCCCAAGGTCTGTGTGCAAGGCTAGTGCCCAAGGCTAGTGCGCAAGGCTAGTGCCCAAGGCTAGTGAGCAAGGCCTGGGTGCAAGGCTAGTGTGCAAGGCTTGTATGCAAGGCTAGTGTGCAAGGCTGCTGTGCAAGGCTTGTGGGCAAGGCTGGTGCGCAAGGCTAGTGCCCAAGGGTTGTGTGCAAGGCTAGTGCCCAAGGCTAGTGCGCAAGGCTCGTGCCCAAGGCTAGTTCGCAAGGCTTGTGTGCAAGGCTAGTGCGATGGGCCAGTGCCCAAGGCTTGTGAGCAAGGCTTGTATGCATGGCTTGTGCGCAAGGCTTGTGTCCAAGGCTTTTGTGCAAGGCTCGTGCGCAAGGCTAGTGTGCAAGGCTTGTGCGCATTGGCAGGTAGCCCACCACCATGCACGATCCAAATGCCACTCACGCGACAACACGGTGCCAAGCCGGGCATGGTGTGCACTCAAAACCAATCAACGGACAGAGGTCTTGCGTCATGGGGGGGATCTAGCAAGGCCATGGGGAAGGTCATGGAGGACCTTGGAAGCAAGCGCAAGACGAGAGCGAATCGAACAAGGGGCCAGGACGGGGCCTTGTGCCCATGGTCTTCGCAAGACTGCGTCCAAGGCGCCCGAAAGCCCAAGGGAACCCAAACCCGGCCGACACTTGCAATCGCACATGCTCTCTGCAACACACCATCAATGCCGCCCAACGGGGCCAGCACGAGCAGTCATCCGCGGTCCCCTGGCCCTGCGCACGTTTGTCTTTGAAACCGAGCATCAATGCCACAGAAAGTGCCGGGGCGCCAGCTGGAGCCATCATCCGCGTTGCCATGGCTCGCTTGGCCTTGGCTTGCCAGGCCCCGACAGGAGCAATCGCGCATTTTCTTTGCAACCGACCATCAATGCCGCCCAACGGGGCCAGCACGAGCAGTCATCCGCGGTCCCCTGGCCCTGCGCACGTTTGTCTTTGAAACCGAGCATCAATGCCACAGAAAGTGCCGGGGCGCCAGCTGGAGCCATCATCCGCGTTGCCATGGCTCGCTTGGCCTTGGCTTGCCAGTCCCCGACACGAGCAATCGCGCATTTTCTTTGCAACCGACCATCAATGCCGCCCAACGAGGCCAGCACGAGCAGTCATCCGCGGTCCCCTGGCCCTGCGCACGTTTGTCTTTGAAACCGAGCATCAATGCCACAGAAAGTGCCCGGGCTCCAGCTGGAGCCATCATCCGACGTGCCATGGCTTTGGTCCCATGGTCTTCGCAACCGAGCATTCGTGACACCCGACGGGGCCAGGACACCAACCCTTCCGACACGAGCATTCGCGCATGTTCTTTGGCCACACAACGGCGCCAGCACGAGCAAAATCATCAGCGGTGCGGTGGCCTTGCACGGCCTTTTGTCTTTGGAACCAACCATCAGTGCCACGGGAAGTGCCGGAGTCCCGGCATCCGCGGTGCCAAGTCATTGCGCCCTTGGTCTCTGCAGCGGGGCATGCCGGGCACTCCCAACCATTGCAAGCAAGCAAGAAAGAAAGTAAGTAAGTAAGTAAGTATTACATATAGGGGCGGGACATGCGGGGAGTTCTGCGAAACGTGCACTACGGGGCACACGCGTACCTACCGGGGCATACCGACCCCTATTGGGGCACACGTGTGCATATCGGGGCATACCGGGCCTATCAGGGCACACGCGTACATACCGGGGCATACCGAGCCCTACTGGGGCACACGTGCGCATATCGGGGCGTACCAAGCCTATCGGGGCATTCGCATGTATCCCAAGGCATACCGAGTCTATCCGGGCATACGCGTTCATACCGGGGCGTAACGGGCCTATCGGGGCATACTTGGGCATATCCGGGCAAAAAATGCCCAAAACTTGCGCAACCTTGGCAACCGTGGTCCATTCCTCACTATATGCCATGGCCTTGTGCCCATGGTCTTCACAAGACAGCATCCAAGGCGCCTGAAAGGCCAAGGGAGCCCAACCCAGCAATGCCCAGCCAAGGCCAGGCATTCCAGTGCCTGCCCGGGCAAAAACGCCCAAAGCATGCCCCATTCCTTAGCCTATCCAGGCAAAAACGCCCAAAACCAGCCCATTCCAGTGCCTATCCGGGCAAAAACGCCCAAAGCATGCCCATTCCTTAGCCTGTCCAGGCAAAAACGCCCAAAACCAGCACATTCCAGTGCCTATCCGGGCAAAAACGCCCTAAACCTGCGCATTCCAGCGCCCCGCAGCATGCCACCCTCCTATAGGGTTTGCGCAACCAACCCGCCTAACCACCAGTGGCAACCAAAGGTGCTGTTAGCGACGACTTCTGAAGACGCAACGAGACGCGACGGGTTTGCGCCCAGACGCGACGAGACGATGCGGGATCTGCGCCCAACCATGCCTACACCCGCCGACTTGTTGCGGGAGCTGCTTGCCCAAGCATGCCTAGCGTGCAAGGCCTGCGTGCCCAAGGTCTGTGTGCAAGGCTAGTGCCCAAGGCTAGTGCGCAAGGCTAGTGCCCAAGGCTAGTGAGCAAGGCCTGGGTGCAAGGCTAGTGTGCAAGGCTTGTATGCAAGGCTAGTGTGCAAGGCTGCTGTGCAAGGCTTGTGGGCAAGGCTGGTGCGCAAGGCTAGTGCCCAAGGGTTGTGTGCAAGGCTAGTGCCCAAGGCTAGTGCGCAAGGCTCGTGCCCAAGGCTAGTTCGCAAGGCTTGTGTGCAAGGCTAGTGCGATGGGCCAGTGCCCAAGGCTTGTGAGCAAGGCTTGTATGCATGGCTTGTGCGCAAGGCTTGTGTCCAAGGCTTTTGTGCAAGGCTCGTGCGCAAGGCTAGTGTGCAAGGCTTGTGCGCATTGGCAGGTAGCCCACCACCATGCACGATCCAAATGCCACTCACGCGACAACACGGTGCCAAGCCGGGCATGGTGTGCACTCAAAACCAATCAACGGACAGAGGTCATGCGTCATGGGGGGGATCTAGCAAGGCCATGGGGAAGGTCATGGAGGACCTTGGAAGCAAGCGCAAGACGAGAGCGAATCGAACAAGGGGCCAGGACGGGGCCTTGTGCCCATGGTCTTCGCAAGACTGCGTCCAAGGCGCCCGAAAGCCCAAGGGAACCCAAACCCGGCCGACACTTGCAATCGCACATGCTCTCTGCAACACACCATCAATGCCGCCCAACGGGGCCAGCACGAGCAGTCATCCGCGGTCCCCTGGCCCTGCGCACGTTTGTCTTTGAAACCGAGCATCAATGCCACAGAAAGTGCCGGGGCGCCAGCTGGAGCCATCATCCGCGTTGCCATGGCTCGCTTGGCCTTGGCTTGCCAGGCCCCGACAGGAGCAATCGCGCATTTTCTTTGCAACCGACCATCAATGCCGCCCAACGGGGCCAGCACGAGCAGTCATCCGCGGTCCCCTGGCCCTGCGCACGTTTGTCTTTGAAACCGAGCATCAATGCCACAGAAAGTGCCGGGGCGCCAGCTGGAGCCATCATCCGCGTTGCCATGGCTCGCTTGGCCTTGGCTTGCCAGTCCCCGACACGAGCAATCGCGCATTTTCTTTGCAACCGACCATCAATGCCGCCCAACGAGGCCAGCACGAGCAGTCATCCGCGGTCCCCTGGCCCTGCGCACGTTTGTCTTTGAAACCGAGCATCAATGCCACAGAAAGTGCCCGGGCTCCAGCTGGAGCCATCATCCGACGTGCCATGGCTTTGGTCCCATGGTCTTCGCAACCGAGCATTCGTGACACCCGACGGGGCCAGGACACCAACCCTTCCGACACGAGCATTCGCGCATGTTCTTTGGCCACACAACGGCGCCAGCACGAGCAAAATCATCAGCGGTGCGGTGGCCTTGCACGGCCTTTTGTCTTTGGAACCAACCATCAGTGCCACGGGAAGTGCCGGAGACCCGGCATCCGCGGTGCCAAGTCATTGCGCCCTTGGTCTCTGCAGCGGGGCATGCCGGGCACTCCCAACCATTGCAAGCAAGCAAGCAAGCAAGAAAGAAAGTAAGTAAGTAAGTATTACATATAGGGGCGGGACATGCGGGGAGTTCTGCGAAACGTGCACTACGGGGCACACGCGTACCTACCGGGGCATACCGACCCCTATTGGGGCACACGTGTGCATATCGGGGCATACCGGGCCTATCAGGGCACACGCGTACATACCGGGGCATACCGAGCCCTACTGGGGCACACGTGCGCATATCGGGGCGTACCAAGCCTATCGGGGCATTCGCATGTATCCCAAGGCATACCGAGTCTATCCGGGCATACGCGTTCATACCGGGGCGTAACGGGCCTATCGGGGCATACTTGGGCATATCCGGGCAAAAAATGCCCAAAACTTGCGCAACCTTGGCAACCGTGGTCCATTCCTCACTATATGCCATGGCCTTGTGCCCATGGTCTTCACAAGACAGCATCCAAGGCGCCTGAAAGGCCAAGGGAGCCCAACCCAGCAATGCCCAGCCAAGGCCAGGCATTCCAGTGCCTGCCCGGGCAAAAACGCCCAAAGCATGCCCCATTCCTTAGCCTATCCAGGCAAAAACGCCCAAAACCAGCCCATTCCAGTGCCTATCCGGGCAAAAACGCCCAAAGCATGCCCATTCCTTAGCCTGTCCAGGCAAAAACGCCCAAAACCAGCACATTCCAGTGCCTATCCGGGCAAAAACGCCCTAAACCTGCGCATTCCAGCGCCCCGCAGCATGCCACCCTCCTATAGGGTTTGCGCAACCAACCCGCCTAACCACCAGTGGCAACCAAAGGTGCTGTTAGCGACGACTTCTGAAGACGCAACGAGACGCGACGGGTTTGCGCCCAGACGCGACGAGACGATGCGGGATCTGCGCCCAACCATGCCTACACCCGCCGACTTGTTGCGGGAGCTGCTTGCCCAAGCATGCCTAGCGTGCAAGGCCTGCGTGCCCAAGGTCTGTGTGCAAGGCTAGTGCCCAAGGCTAGTGCGCAAGGCTAGTGCCCAAGGCTAGTGAGCAAGGCCTGGGTGCAAGGCTAGTGTGCAAGGCTTGTATGCAAGGCTAGTGTGCAAGGCTGCTGTGCAAGGCTTGTGGGCAAGGCTGGTGCGCAAGGCTAGTGCCCAAGGGTTGTGTGCAAGGCTAGTGCCCAAGGCTAGTGCGCAAGGCTCGTGCCCAAGGCTAGTTCGCAAGGCTTGTGTGCAAGGCTAGTGCGATGGGCCAGTGCCCAAGGCTTGTGAGCAAGGCTTGTATGCATGGCTTGTGCGCAAGGCTTGTGTCCAAGGCTTTTGTGCAAGGCTCGTGCGCAAGGCTAGTGTGCAAGGCTTGTGCGCATTGGCAGGTAGCCCACCACCATGCACGATCCAAATGCCACTCACGCGACAACACGGTGCCAAGCCGGGCATGGTGTGCACTCAAAACCAATCAACGGACAGAGGTCATGCGTCATGGGGGGGATCTAGCAAGGCCATGGGGAAGGTCATGGAGGACCTTGGAAGCAAGCGCAAGACGAGAGCGAATCGAACAAGGGGCCAGGACGGGGCCTTGTGCCCATGGTTTTCGCAAGACTGCGTCCAAGGCGCCCGAAAGCCCAAGGGAACCCAAACCCGGCCGACACTTGCAATCGCACATGCTCTCTGCAACACACCATCAATGCCGCCCAACGGGGCCAGCACGAGCAGTCATCCGCGGTCCCCTGGCCCTGCGCACGTTTGTCTTTGAAACCGAGCATCAATGCCACAGAAAGTGCCGGGGCGCCAGCTGGAGCCATCATCCGCGTTGCCATGGCTCGCTTGGCCTTGGCTTGCCAGGCCCCGACAGGAGCAATCGCGCATTTTCTTTGCAACCGACCATCAATGCCGCCCAACGGGGCCAGCACGAGCAGTCATCCGCGGTCCCCTGGCCCTGCGCACGTTTGTCTTTGAAACCGAGCATCAATGCCACAGAAAGTGCCGGGGCGCCAGCTGGAGCCATCATCCGCGTTGCCATGGCTCGCTTGGCCTTGGCTTGCCAGTCCCCGACAGGAGCAATCGCGCATTTTCTTTGCAACCGACCATCAATGCTGCCCAACGAGGCCAGCACGAGCAGTCATCCGCGGTCCCCTGGCCCTGCGCATGTTTGTCTTTGAAACCGAGCATCAATGCCACAGAAAGTGCCGGGGCGCCAGCTGGAGCCATCATCCGACGTGCCATGGCTTTGGTCCCATGGTCTTCGCAACCGAGCATTCGTGACACCCGACGGGGCCAGGACACCAACCCTTCCGACAGGAGCATTCGCGCATGTTCTTTGGCCACACAACGGCGCCAGCACGAGCAAAATCATCAGCGGTGCGGTGGCCTTGCACGGCCTTTTGTCTTTGGAACCAACCACCAGTGCCACGGGAAGTGCCGGAGTCCCGGCATCCGCGGTGCCAAGTCATTGCGCCCTTGGTCTCTGCAGCGGGGCATGCCGGGCACTCCCAACCATTGCAAGCAAGCAAGAAAGAAAGTAAGTAAGTAAGTAAGTATTACATATAGGGGCGGGACATGCGGGGAGTTCTGCGAAACGTGCACTACGGGGCACACGCGTACCTACCGGGGCATACCGACCCCTATTGGGGCACACGTGTGCATATCGGGGCATACCGGGCCTATCAGGGCACACGCGTACATACCGGGGCATACCGAGCCCTACTGGGGCACACGTGCGCATATCGGGGCGTACCAAGCCTATCGGGGCATTCGCATGTATCCCAAGGCATACCGAGTCTATCCGGGCATACGCGTTCATACCAGGGCGTAACGGGCCTATCGGGGCATACTTGGGCATATCCGGGCAAAAAATGCCCAAAACTTGCGCAACCTTGGCAACCGTGGTCCATTCCTCACTATATGCCATGGCCTTGTGCCCATGGTCTTCACAAGACAGCATCCAAGGCGCCTGAAAGGCCAAGGGAGCCCAACCCAGCAATGCCCAGCCAAGGCCAGGCATTCCAGTGCCTGCCCGGGCAAAAACGCCCAAAGCATGCCCCATTCCTTAGCCTATCCAGGCAAAAACGCCCAAAACCAGCCCATTCCAGTGCCTATCCGGGCAAAAACGCCCAAAGCATGCCCATTCCTTAGCCTGTCCAGGCAAAAACGCCCAAAACCAGCACATTCCAGTGCCTATCCGGGCAAAAACGCCCTAAACCTGCGCATTCCAGCGCCCCGCAGCGTGCCACCCTCCTATAGGGTTTGCGCAACCAACCCGCCTAACCACCAGTGGCAACCAAAGGTGCTGTTAGCGACGACTTCTGAAGACGCAACGAGACGCGACGGGTTTGCGCCCAGACGCGACGAGACGATGCGGGATCTGCGCCCAACCATGCCTACACCCGCCGACTTGTTGCGGGAGCTGCTTGCCCAAGCATGCCTAGCGTGCAAGGCCTGCGTGCCCAAGGTCTGTGTGCAAGGCTAGTGCCCAAGGCTAGTGCGCAAGGCTAGTGCCCAAGGCTAGTGAGCAAGGCCTGGGTGCAAGGCTAGTGTGCAAGGCTTGTATGCAAGGCTAGTGTGCAAGGCTGCTGTGCAAGGCTTGTGGGCAAGGCTGGTGCGCAAGGCTAGTGCCCAAGGGTTGTGTGCAAGGCTAGTGCCCAAGGCTAGTGCGCAAGGCTCGTGCCCAAGGCTAGTTCGCAAGGCTTGTGTGCAAGGCTAGTGCGATGGGCCAGTGCCCAAGGCTTGTGAGCAAGGCTTGTATGCATGGCTTGTGCGCAAGGCTTGTGTCCAAGGCTTTTGTGCAAGGCTCGTGCGCAAGGCTAGTGTGCAAGGCTTGTGCGCATTGGCAGGTAGCCCACCACCATGCACGATCCAAATGCCACTCACGCGACAACACGGTGCCAAGCCGGGCATGGTGTGCACTCAAAACCAATCAACGGACAGAGGTCATGCGTCATGGGGGGGATCTAGCAAGGCCATGGGGAAGGTCATGGAGGACCTTGGAAGCAAGCGCAAGACGAGAGCGAATCGAACAAGGGGCCAGGACGGGGCCTTGTGCCCATGGTCTTCGCAAGACTGCGTCCAAGGCGCCCGAAAGCCCAAGGGAACCCAAACCCGGCCGACACTTGCAATCGCACATGCTCTCTGCAACACACCATCAATGCCGCCCAACGGGGCCAGCACGAGCAGTCATCCGCGGTCCCCTGGCCCTGCGCACGTTTGTCTTTGAAACCGAGCATCAATGCCACAGAAAGTGCCGGGGCGCCAGCTGGAGCCATCATCCGCGTTGCCATGGCTCGCTTGGCCTTGGCTTGCCAGGCCCCGACAGGAGCAATCGCGCATTTTCTTTGCAACCGACCATCAATGCCGCCCAACGGGGCCAGCACGAGCAGTCATCCGCGGTCCCCTGGCCCTGCGCACGTTTGTCTTTGAAACCGAGCATCAATGCCACAGAAAGTGCCGGGGCGCCAGCTGGAGCCATCATCCGCGTTGCCATGGCTCGCTTGGCCTTGGCTTGCCAGTCCCCGACACGAGCAATCGCGCATTTTCTTTGCAACCGACCATCAATGCCGCCCAACGAGGCCAGCACGAGCAGTCATCCGCGGTCCCCTGGCCCTGCGCACGTTTGTCTTTGAAACCGAGCATCAATGCCACAGAAAGTGCCCGGGCTCCAGCTGGAGCCATCATCCGACGTGCCATGGCTTTGGTCCCATGGTCTTCGCAACCGAGCATTCGTGACACCCGACGGGGCCAGGACACCAACCCTTCCGACAGGAGCATTCGCGCATGTTCTTTGGCCACACAACGGCGCCAGCACGAGCAAAATCATCAGCGGTGCGGTGGCCTTGCACGGCCTTTTGTCTTTGGAACCAACCATCAGTGCCACGGGAAGTGCCGGAGTCCCGGCATCCGCGGTGCCAAGTCATTGCGCCCTTGGTCTCTGCAGCGGGGCATGCCGGGCACTCCCAACCATTGCAAGCAAGCAAGAAAGAAACTAAGTAAGTAAGTAAGTATTACATATAGGGGCGGGACATGCGGGGAGTTCTGCGAAACGTGCACTACGGGGCACACGCGTACCTACCGGGGCATACAGACCCCTATTGGGGCACACGTGTGCATATCGGGGCATACCGGGCCTATCAGGGCACACGCGTACATACCGGGGCATACCGAGCCCTACTGGGGCACACGTGCGCATATCGGGGCGTACCAAGCCTATCGGGGCATTCGCATGTATCCCAAGGCATACCGAGTCTATCCGGGCATACGCGTTCATACCGGGGCGTAACGGGCCTATCGGGGCATACTTGGGCATATCCGGGCAAAAAATGCCCAAAACTTGCGCAACCTTGGCAACCGTGGTCCATTCCTCACTATATGCCATGGCCTTGTGCCCATGGTCTTCACAAGACAGCATCCAAGGCGCCTGAAAGGCCAAGGGAGCCCAACCCAGCAATGCCCAGCCAAGGCCAGGCATTCCAGTGCCTGCCCGGGCAAAAACGCCCAAAGCATGCCCCATTCCTTAGCCTATCCAGGCAAAAACGCCCAAAACCAGCCCATTCCAGTGCCTATCCGGGCAAAAACGCCCAAAGCATGCCCATTCCTTAGCCTGTCCAGGCAAAAACGCCCAAAACCAGCACATTCCAGTGCCTATCCGGGCAAAAACGCCCTAAACCTGCGCATTCCAGCGCCCCGCAGCATGCCACCCTCCTATAGGGTTTGCGCAACCAACCCGCCTAACCACCAGTGGCAACCAAAGGTGCTGTTAGCGACGACTTCTGAAGACGCAACGAGACGCGACGGGTTTGCGCCCAGACGCGACGAGACGATGCGGGATCTGCGCCCAACCATGCCTACACCCGCCGACTTGTTGCGGGAGCTGCTTGCCCAAGCATGCCTAGCGTGCAAGGCCTGCGTGCCCAAGGTCTGTGTGCAAGGCTAGTGCCCAAGGCTAGTCCGCAAGGCTAGTGCCCAAGGCTAGTGAGCAAGGCCTGGGTGCAAGGCTAGTGTGCAAGGCTTGTATGCAAGGCTAGTGTGCAAGGCTGCTGTGCAAGGCTTGTGGGCAAGGCTGGTGCGCAAGGCTAGTGCCCAAGGGTTGTGTGCAAGGCTAGTGCCCAAGGCTAGTGCGCAAGGCTCGTGCCCAAGGCTAGTTCGCAAGGCTTGTGTGCAAGGCTAGTGCGATGGGCCAGTGCCCAAGGCTTGTGAGCAAGGCTTGTATGCATGGCTTGTGCGCAAGGCTTGTGTCCAAGGCTTTTGTGCAAGGCTCGTGCGCAAGGCTAGTGTGCAAGGCTTGTGCGCATTGGCAGGTAGCCCACCACCATGCACGATCCAAATGCCACTCACGCGACAACACGGTGCCAAGCCGGGCATGGTGTGCACTCAAAACCAATCAACGGACAGAGGTCATGCGTCATGGGGGGGATCTAGCAAGGCCATGGGGAAGGTCATGGAGGACCTTGGAAGCAAGCGCAAGACGAGAGCGAATCGAACAAGGGGCCAGGACGGGGCCTTGTGCCCATGGTCTTCGCAAGACTGCGTCCAAGGCGCCCGAAAGCCCAAGGGAACCCAAACCCGGCCGACACTTGCAATCGCACATGCTCTCAGCAAAACACCATCAATGCTGCCCAACGGGGCCAGCACGAGCAGTCATCCGCGGTCCCCTGGCCCTGCGCACGTTTGTCTTTGAAACCGAGCATCAATGCCACAGAAAGTGCCGGGGCGCCAGCTGGAGCCATCATCCGCGTTGCCATGGCTCGCTTGGCCTTGGCTTGCCAGTCCCCGACACGAGCAATTGCCCATTTTCTTTGCAACCGACCATCAATGCCGCCCAACGAGGCCAGCACGAGCAGTCATCCGCGGTCCCCTGGTCCTGCGCACGTTTGTCTTTGAAACCGAGCATCAATGCCACAGAAAGTGCCGGGGCGCCAGCTGGAGCCATCATCCGCGTTGCCATGGCTCGCTTGGCCTTGGCTTGCCAGTCCCCGACAGGAGCAATCGCGCATTTTCTTTGCAACCGACCATCAATGCTGCCCAACGAGGCCAGCACGAGCAGTCATCCGCGGTCCCCTGGCCCTGCGCACGTTTGTCTTTGAAACCGAGCATCAATGCCACAGAAAGTGCCGGGGCGCCAGCTGGAGCCATCATCCGCGTTGCCATGGCTCGCTTGGCCTTGGCTTGCCAGTCCCCGACACGAGCAATCGCGCATTTTCTTTGCAACCGACCATCAATGCCGCCCAACGAGGCCAGCACGAGCAGTCATCCGCGGTCCCCTGGCCCTGCGCACGTTTGTCTTTGAAACCGAGCATCAATGCCACAGAAAGTGCCCGGGCTCCAGCTGGAGCCATCATCCGACGTGCCATGGCTTTGGTCCCATGGTCTTCGCAACCGAGCATTCGTGACACCCGACGGGGCCAGGACACCAACCCTTCCGACACGAGCATTCGCGCATGTTCTTTGGCCACACAACGGCGCCAGCACGAGCAGAATCATCAGCGGTGCGGTGGCCTTGCACGGCCTTTTGTCTTTGGAACCAACCATCAGTGCCACGGGAAGTGCCGGAGTCCCGGCATCCGCGGTGCCAAGTCATTGCGCCCTTGGTCTCTGCAGCGGGGCATGCCGGGCACTCCCAACCATTGCAAGCAAGCAAGAAAGAAAGTAAGTAAGTAAGTAAGTATTACATATAGGGGCGGGACATGCGGGGAGTTCTGCGAAACGTGCACTACGGGGCACACGCGTACCTACCGGGGCATACCGACCCCTATTGGGGCACACGTGTGCATATCGGGGCATACCGGGCCTATCAGGGCACACGCGTACATACCGGGGCATACCGAGCCCTACTGGGGCACACGTGCGCATATCGGGGCGTACCAAGCCTATCGGGGCATTCGCATGTATCCCAAGGCATACCGAGTCTATCCGGGCATACGCGTTCATACCGGGGCGTAACGGGCCTATCGGGGCATACTTGGGCATATCCGGGCAAAAAATGCCCAAAACTTGCGCAACCTTGGCAACCGTGGTCCATTCCTCACTATATGCCATGGCCTTGTGCCCATGGTCTTCACAAGACAGCATCCAAGGCGCCTGAAAGGCCAAGGGAGCCCAACCCAGCAATGCCCAGCCAAGGCCAGGCATTCCAGTGCCTGCCCGGGCAAAAACGCCCAAAGCATGCCCCATTCCTTAGCCTATCCAGGCAAAAACGCCCAAAACCAGCCCATTCCAGTGCCTATCCGGGCAAAAACGCCCAAAGCATGCCCATTCCTTAGCCTGTCCAGGCAAAAACGCCCAAAACCAGCACATTCCAGTGCCTATCCGGGCAAAAACGCCCTAAACCTGCGCATTCCAGCGCCCCGCAGCATGCCACCCTCCTATAGGGTTTGCGCAACCAACCCGCCTAACCACCAGTGGCAACCAAAGGTGCTGTTAGCGACGACTTCTGAAGACGCAACGAGACGCGACGGGTTTGCGCCCAGACGCGACGAGACGATGCGGGATCTGCGCCCAACCATGCCTACACCCGCCGACTTGTTGCGGGAGCTGCTTGCCCAAGCATGCCTAGCGTGCAAGGCCTGCGTGCCCAAGGTCTGTGTGCAAGGCTAGTGCCCAAGGCTAGTGCGCAAGGCTAGTGCCCAAGGCTAGTGAGCAAGGCCTGGGTGCAAGGCTAGTGTGCAAGGCTTGTATGCAAGGCTAGTGTGCAAGGCTGCTGTGCAAGGCTTGTGGGCAAGGCTGGTGCGCAAGGCTAGTGCCCAAGGGTTGTGTGCAAGGCTAGTGCCCAAGGCTAGTGCGCAAGGCTCGTGCCCAAGGCTAGTTCGCAAGGCTTGTGTGCAAGGCTAGTGCGATGGGCCAGTGCCCAAGGCTTGTGAGCAAGGCTTGTATGCATGGCTTGTGCGCAAGGCTTGTGTCCAAGGCTTTTGTGCAAGGCTCGTGCGCAAGGCTAGTGTGCAAGGCTTGTGCGCATTGGCAGGTAGCCCACCACCATGCACGATCCAAATGCCACTCACGCGACAACACGGTGCCAAGCCGGGCATGGTGTGCACTCAAAACCAATCAACGGACAGAGGTCATGCGTCATGGGGGGGATCTAGCAAGGCCATGGGGAAGGTCATGGAGGACCTTGGAAGCAAGCGCAAGACGAGAGCGAATCGAACAAGGGGCCAGGACGGGGCCTTGTGCCCATGGTCTTCGCAAGACTGCGTCCAAGGCGCCCGAAAGCCCAAGGGAACCCAAACCCGGCCGACACTTGCAATCGCACATGCTCTCTGCAACACACCATCAATGCCGCCCAACGGGGCCAGCACGAGCAGTCATCCGCGGTCCCCTGGCCCTGCGCACGTTTGTCTTTGAAACCGAGCATCAATGCCACAGAAAGTGCCGGGGCGCCAGCTGGAGCCATCATCCGCGTTGCCATGGCTCGCTTGGCCTTGGCTTGCCAGGCCCCGACAGGAGCAATCGCGCATTTTCTTTGCAACCGACCATCAATGCCGCCCAACGGGGCCAGCACGAGCAGTCATCCGCGGTCCCCTGGCCCTGCGCACGTTTGTCTTTGAAACCGAGCATCAATGCCACAGAAAGTGCCGGGGCGCCAGCTGGAGCCATCATCCGCGTTGCCATGGCTCGCTTGGCCTTGGCTTGCCAGTCCCCGACACGAGCAATCGCGCATTTTCTTTGCAACCGACCATCAATGCCGCCCAACGAGGCCAGCACGAGCAGTCATCCGCGGTCCCCTGGCCCTGCGCACGTTTGTCTTTGAAACCGAGCATCAATGCCACAGAAAGTGCCGGGGCGCCAGCTGGAGCCATCATCCGACGTGCCATGGCTTTGGTCCCATGGTCTTCGCAACCGAGCATTCGTGACACCCGACGGGGCCAGGACACCAACCCTTCCGACAGGAGCATTCGCGCATGTTCTTTGGCCACACAAAGGCGCCAGCACGAGCAAAATCATCCGCGGTGCGGTGGCCTTGCACGGCCTTTTGTCTTTGGAACCAACCATCAGTGCCACGGGAAGTGCCGGAGTCCCGGCATCCGCGGTGCCAAGTCATTGCGCCCTTGGTCTCTGCAGCGGGGCATGCCGGGCACTCCCAACCATTGCAAGCAAGCAAGAAAGAAAGTAAGTAAGTAAGTAAGTATTACATATAGGGGCGGGACATGCGGGGAGATCAGCGAAACGTGCATTACGGGGCACACGCGTACCTACCGGGGCATACCGACCCCTATTGGGGCACACGTGTGCATATCGGGGCATACCGGGCCTATCGGGGCACACGCGTACATACCGGGGCATACCGAGCCCTACTGGGGCACACGTGCGCATATCGGGGCGTACCAAGCCTATCGGGGCATACGCATGTATCCCAAGGCATACCGAGTCTATCCGGGCATACGCGTTCATACCGGGGCGTAACGGGCCTATCGGGGCATACTTGGGCATATCCGGGCAAAAAATGCCCAAAACTTGCGCAACCTTGGCAACCGTGGTCCATTCCTCTCTATATGCCTAGCCTTGGCAACCGTGGTCCATTCCTCACTATATGCCATGGCCTTGTGCCCATGGTCTTCCCAAGACAGCGTCCAAGGCGCCCGGAAGGCCAAGGGAGCCCAACCCAGCGATGCCCTGCTATGGCAAGCCAAGGCCAAGCATTCCGGTGCCTATCCGGGCAAAAATGCGATTCCTCTCTATATGCCTAGCCTTGGCAACCGTGGTCCATTCCTCACCATATGCCATGGCCTTGTGCCCATGGTCTTCCCAAGACAGCGTCCAAGGCGCCCGGAAGGCCAAGGGAGCCCAACCCAGCAATGCCCTGCTTTGGCAAGCCAAGGCCAAGCATTCCGGTGCCTAACCTTGGCAACCGTGGTCCTTTCCTCACCATATGCCATGGCCTTGTGCCCATGGTCTTCGCAAGACATCGTCAGAGGCGCCCGGAAGGCCAAGGGAGCCCAACCCAGCAATGCCCTGCTTTGGCAAGCCAAGGCCAAGCATTCCGGTGCCTAACCTTGGCAACCGTGGTCCTTTCCTCACCATATGCCATGGCCTTGTGCCCATGGTCTTCGCAAGACATCGTCCAAGGCGCCCAAAAGGCCAAGGGAGCCCAACCCAGCAATGCCCTGCTAGGGCAAGCCAAGGCCAAGCATTCCGGTGCCTAACCTTGGCAACCGTGGTCCTTTCCTCACCATATGCCATGGCCTTGTGCCCATGGTCTTCGCAAGACATCGTCCAAGGCGCCCAAAAGGCCAAGGGAGCCCAACCCAGCAATGCCCTGCTAGGACAAGCCAAGGCCAAGCATTCCGGTGCCTATCCGGGCAAAAACGCCCAAAGCATGCCCATTCCTTAGCCTATCCAGGCAAAAACGCCCAAAATCTGCACATTCTAGTGCCTATCCGGGCAAAAACGCCCACCAGCATGCCACCCTCCTATAGGGTTTGCGCAACCAACCAGCCTAACCACCAGTGGCAACCAAAGGTGCTGTTAGCGACGACTTCTGAAGACGCGACGAGACGATGCGGGATCTGCGCCCAGACGCGACGAGACGATGCGGGATCTGAGCCCAAGAATGCCTAGACCCGTCCACTTGATGCTGGATCTGCCCCCCAAGCATGCCTAGTGTGCAAGGACTGTG
>NW_027518869.1:80000-87500 GCF_043159265.1 Tasmannia lanceolata | reverse complement strand
CAATGCCGCCCAACGAGGCCAGCACGAGCAGTCATCCGCGGTCCCCTGGCCCTGCGCACGTTTGTCTTTGAAACCGAGCATCAATGCCACAGAAAGTGCCCGGGCGCCAGCTGGAGCCATCATCCGACGTGCCATGGCTTTGGTCCCATGGTCTTCGCAACCGAGCATTCGTGACACCCGACGGGGCCAGGACACCAACCCTTCCGACACGAGCATTCGCGCATGTTCTTTGGCCACACAACGACGCCAGCACGAGCAAAATCATCAGCGGTGCGGTGGCCTTGCACGGCCTTTTGTCTTTGGAACCAACCATCAGTGCCACGGGAAGTGCCGGAGTCCCGGCATCCGCGGTGCCAAGTCATTGCGCCCTTGGTCTCTGCAGCGGGGCATGCCGGGCACTCCCAACCATTGCAAGCAAGCGAGAAAGAAAGTAAGTAAGTAAGTAAGTATTACATATAGGGGCGGGACATGCGGGGAGTTCTGCGAAACGTGCACTACGGGGCACACGCGTACCTACCGGGGCATACCGACCCCTATTGGGGCACACGTGTGCATATCGGGGCATACCGGGCCTATCAGGGCACACGCGTACATACCGGGGCATACCGAGCCCTACTGGGGCACACGTGCGCATATCGGGGCGTACCAAGCCTATCGGGGCATTCGCATGTATCCCAAGGCATACCGAGTCTATCCGGGCATACGCGTTCATACCGGGGCGTAACGGGCCTATCGGGGCATACTTGGGCATATCCGGGCAAAAAATGCCCAAAACTTGCGCAACCTTGGCAACCGTGGTCCATTCCTCACTATATGCCATGGCCTTGTGCCCATGGTCTTCACAAGACAGCATCCAAGGCGCCTGAAAGGCCAAGGGAGCCCAACCCAGCAATGCCCAGCCAAGGCCAGGCATTCCAGTGCCTGCCCGGGCAAAAACGCCCAAAGCATGCCCCATTCCTTAGCCTATCCAGGCAAAAACGCCCAAAACCAGCCCATTCCAGTGCCTATCCGGGCAAAAACGCCCAAAGCATGCCCATTCCTTAGCCTGTCCAGGCAAAAACGCCCAAAACCAGCACATTCCAGTGCCTATCCGGGCAAAAACGCCCTAAACCTGCGCATTCCAGCGCCCCGCAGCATGCCACCCTCCTATAGGGTTTGCGCAACCAACCCGCCTAACCACCAGTGGCAACCAAAGGTGCTGTTAGCGACGACTTCTGAAGACGCAACGAGACGCGACGGGTTTGCGCCCAGACGCGACGAGACGATGCGGGATCTGCGCCCAACCATGCCTACACCCGCCGACTTGTTGCGGGAGCTGCTTGCCCAAGCATGCCTAGCGTGCAAGGCCTGCGTGCCCAAGGTCTGTGTGCAAGGCTAGTGCCCAAGGCTAGTCCGCAAGGCTAGTGCCCAAGGCTAGTGAGCAAGGCCTGGGTGCAAGGCTAGTGTGCAAGGCTTGTATGCAAGGCTAGTGTGCAAGGCTGCTGTGCAAGGCTTGTGGGCAAGGCTGGTGCGCAAGGCTAGTGCCCAAGGGTTGTGTGCAAGGCTAGTGCCCAAGGCTAGTGCGCAAGGCTCGTGCCCAAGGCTAGTTCGCAAGGCTTGTGTGCAAGGCTAGTGCGATGGGCCAGTGCCCAAGGCTTGTGAGCAAGGCTTGTATGCATGGCTTGTGCGCAAGGCTTGTGTCCAAGGCTTTTGTGCAAGGCTCGTGCGCAAGGCTAGTGTGCAAGGCTTGTGCGCATTGGCAGGTAGCCCACCACCATGCACGATCCAAATGCCACTCACGCGACAACACGGTGCCAAGCCGGGCATGGTGTGCACTCAAAACCAATCAACGGACAGAGGTCATGCGTCATGGGGGGGATCTAGCAAGGCCATGGGGAAGGTCATGGAGGACCTTGGAAGCAAGCGCAAGACGAGAGCGAATCGAACAAGGGGCCAGGACGGGGCCTTGTGCCCATGGTCTTCGCAAGACTGCGTCCAAGGCGCCCGAAAGCCCAAGGGAACCCAAACCCGGCCGACACTTGCAATCGCACATGCTCTCAGCAACACACCATCAATGCTGCCCAACGGGGCCAGCACGAGCAGTCATCCGCGGTCCCCTGGCCCTGCGCACGTTTGTCTTTGAAACCGAGCATCAATGCCACAGAAAGTGCCGGGGCGCCAGCTGGAGCCATCATCCGCGTTGCCATGGCTCGCTTGGCCTTGGCTTGCCAGTCCCCGACACGAGCAATCGCGCATTTTCTTTGCAACCGACCATCAATGCCGCCCAACGAGGCCAGCACGAGCAGTCATCCGCGGTCCCCTGGTCCTGCGCACGTTTGTCTTTGAAACCGAGCATCAATGCCACAGAAAGTGCCGGGGCGCCAGCTGGAGCCATCATCCGCGTTGCCATGGCTCGCTTGGCCTTGGCTTGCCAGTCCCCGACAGGAGCAATCGCGCATTTTCTTTGCAACCGACCATCAATGCTGCCCAACGAGGCCAGCACGAGCAGTCATCCGCGGTCCCCTGGCCCTGCGCACGTTTGTCTTTGAAACCGAGCATCAATGCCACAGAAAGTGCCGGGGCGCCAGCTGGAGCCATCATCCGCGTTGCCATGGCTCGCTTGGCCTTGGCTTGCCAGTCCCCGACACGAGCAATCGCGCATTTTCTTTGCAACCGACCATCAATGCCGCCCAACGAGGCCAGCACGAGCAGTCATCCGCGGTCCCCTGGCCCTGCGCACGTTTGTCTTTGAAACCGAGCATCAATGCCACAGAAAGTGCCCGGGCTCCAGCTGGAGCCATCATCCGACGTGCCATGGCTTTGGTCCCATGGTCTTCGCAACCGAGCATTCGTGACACCCGACGGGGCCAGGACACCAACCCTTCCGACACGAGCATTCGCGCATGTTCTTTGGCCACACAACGGCGCCAGCACGAGCAAAATCATCAGCGGTGCGGTGGCCTTGCACGGCCTTTTGTCTTTGGAACCAACCATCAGTGCCACGGGAAGTGCCGGAGTCCCGGCATCCGCGGTGCCAAGTCATTGCGCCCTTGGTCTCTGCAGCGGGGCATGCCGGGCACTCCCAACCATTGCAAGCAAGCAAGAAAGAAAGTAAGTAAGTAAGTAAGTATTACATATAGGGGCGGGACATGCGGGGAGTTCTGCGAAACGTGCACTACGGGGCACACGCGTACCTACCGGGGCATACCGACCCCTATTGGGGCACACGTGTGCATATCGGGGCATACCGGGCCTATCAGGGCACACGCGTACATACCGGGGCATACCGAACCCTACTGGGGCACACGTGCGCATATCGGGGCGTACCAAGCCTATCGGGGCATTCGCATGTATCCCAAGGCATACCGAGTCTATCCGGGCATACGCGTTCATACCGGGGCGTAACGGGCCTATCGGGGCATACTTGGGCATATCCGGGCAAAAAATGCCCAAAACTTGCGCAACCTTGGCAACCGTGGTCCATTCCTCACTATATGCCATGGCCTTGTGCCCATGGTCTTCACAAGACAGCATCCAAGGCGCCTGAAAGGCCAAGGGAGCCCAACCCAGCAATGCCCAGCCAAGGCCAGGCATTCCAGTGCCTGCCCGGGCAAAAACGCCCAAAGCATGCCCCATTCCTTAGCCTATCCAGGCAAAAACGCCCAAAACCAGCCCATTCCAGTGCCTATCCGGGCAAAAACGCCCAAAGCATGCCCATTCCTTAGCCTGTCCAGGCAAAAACGCCCAAAACCAGCACATTCCAGTGCCTATCCGGGCAAAAACGCCCTAAACCTGCGCATTCCAGCGCCCCGCAGCATGCCACCCTCCTATAGGGTTTGCGCAACCAACCCGCCTAACCACCAGTGGCAACCAAAGGTGCTGTTAGCGACGACTTCTGAAGACGCAACGAGACGCGACGGGTTTGCGCCCAGACGCGACGAGACGATGCGGGATCTGCGCCCAACCATGCCTACACCCGCCGACTTGTTGCGGGAGCTGCTTGCCCAAGCATGCCTAGCGTGCAAGGCCTGCGTGCCCAAGGTCTGTGTGCAAGGCTAGTGCCCAAGGCTAGTGCGCAAGGCTAGTGCCCAAGGCTAGTGAGCAAGGCCTGGGTGCAAGGCTAGTGTGCAAGGCTTGTATGCAAGGCTAGTGTGCAAGGCTGCTGTGCAAGGCTTGTGGGCAAGGCTGGTGCGCAAGGCTAGTGCCCAAGGGTTGTGTGCAAGGCTAGTGCCCAAGGCTAGTGCGCAAGGCTCGTGCCCAAGGCTAGTTCGCAAGGCTTGTGTGCAAGGCTAGTGCGATGGGCCAGTGCCCAAGGCTTGTGAGCAAGGCTTGTATGCATGGCTTGTGCGCAAGGCTTGTGTCCAAGGCTTTTGTGCAAGGCTCGTGCGCAAGGCTAGTGTGCAAGGCTTGTGCGCATTGGCAGGTAGCCCACCACCATGCACGATCCAAATGCCACTCACGCGACAACACGGTGCCAAGCCGGGCATGGTGTGCATTCAAAACCAATCAACGGACAGAGGTCATGCGTCATGGGGGGGATCTAGCAAGGCCATGGGGAAGGTCATGGAGGACCTTGGAAGCAAGCGCAAGACGAGAGCGAATCGAACAAGGGGCCAGGACGGGGCCTTGTGCCCATGGTCTTCGCAAGACTGCGTCCAAGGCGCCCGAAAGCCCAAGGGAACCCAAACCCGGCCGACACTTGCAATCGCACATGCTCTCTGCAACACACCATCAATGCCGCCCAACGGGGCCAGCACGAGCAGTCATCCGCGGTCCCCTGGCCCTGCGCACGTTTGTCTTTGAAACCGAGCATCAATGCCACAGAAAGTGCCGGGGCGCCAGCTGGAGCCATCATCCGCGTTGCCATGGCTCGCTTGGCCTTGGCTTGCCAGGCCCCGACAGGAGCAATCGCGCATTTTCTTTGCAACCGACCATCAATGCCGCCCAACGGGGCCAGCACGAGCAGTCATCCGCGGTCCCCTGGCCCTGCGCACGTTTGTCTTTGAAACCGAGCATCAATGCCACAGAAAGTGCCGGGGCGCCAGCTGGAGCCATCATCCGCGTTGCCATGGCTCGCTTGGCCTTGGCTTGCCAGTCCCCGACACGAGCAATCGCGCATTTTCTTTGCAACCGACCATCAATGCCGCCCAACGAGGCCAGCACGAGCAGTCATCCGCGGTCCCCTGGCCCTGCGCACGTTTGTCTTTGAAACCGAGCATCAATGCCACAGAAAGTGCCCGGGCTCCAGCTGGAGCCATCATCCGACGTGCCATGGCTTTGGTCCCATGGTCTTCGCAACCGAGCATTCGTGACACCCGACGGGGCCAGGACACCAACCCTTCCGACACGAGCATTCGCGCATGTTCTTTGGCCACACAACGGCGCCAGCACGAGCAAAATCATCAGCGGTGCGGTGGCCTTGCACGGCCTTTTGTCTTTGGAACCAACCATCAGTGCCACGGGAAGTGCCGGAGTCCCGGCATCCGCGGTGCCAAGTCATTGCGCCCTTGGTCTCTGCAGCGGGGCATGCCGGGCACTCCCAACCATTGCAAGCAAGCAAGAAAGAAAGTAAGTAAGTAAGTAAGTATTACATATAGGGGCGGGACATGCGGGGAGTTCTGCGAAACATGCACTACGGGGCACACGCGTACCTACCGGGGCATACCGACCCCTATTGGGGCACACGTGTGCATATCGGGGCATACCGGGCCTATCAGGGCACACGCGTACATACCGGGGCATACCGAGCCCTACTGGGGCACACGTGCGCATATCGGGGCGTACCAAGCCTATCGGGGCATTCGCATGTATCCCAAGGCATACCGAGTCTATCCGGGCATACGCGTTCATACCGGGGCGTAACGGGCCTATCGGGGCATACTTGGGCATATCCGGGCAAAAAATGCCCAAAACTTGCGCAACCTTGGCAACCGTGGTCCATTCCTCACTATATGCCATGGCCTTGTGCCCATGGTCTTCACAAGACAGCATCCAAGGCGCCTGAAAGGCCAAGGGAGCCCAACCCAGCAATGCCCAGCCAAGGCCAGGCATTCCAGTGCCTGCCCGGGCAAAAACGCCCAAAGCATGCCCCATTCCTTAGCCTATCCAGGCAAAAACGCCCAAAACCAGCCCATTCCAGTGCCTATCCGGGCAAAAACGCCCAAAGCATGCCCATTCCTTAGCCTGTCCAGGCAAAAACGCCCAAAACCAGCACATTCCAGTGCCTATCCGGGCAAAAACGCCCTAAACCTGCGCATTCCAGCGCCCCGCAGCATGCCACCCTCCTATAGGGTTTGCGCAACCAACCCGCCTAACCACCAGTGGCAACCAAAGGTGCTGTTAGCGACGACTTCTGAAGACGCAACGAGACGCGACGGGTTTGCGCCCAGACGCGACGAGACGATGCGGGATCTGCGCCCAACCATGCCTACACCCGCCGACTTGTTGCGGGAGCTGCTTGCCCAAGCATGCCTAGCGTGCAAGGCCTGCGTGCCCAAGGTCTGTGTGCAAGGCTAGTGCCCAAGGCTAGTGCGCAAGGCTAGTGCCCAAGGCTAGTGAGCAAGGCCTGGGTGCAAGGCTAGTGTGCAAGGCTTGTATGCAAGGCTAGTGTGCAAGGCTGCTGTGCAAGGCTTGTGGGCAAGGCTGGTGCGCAAGGCTAGTGCCCAAGGGTTGTGTGCAAGGCTAGTGCCCAAGGCTAGTGCGCAAGGCTCGTGCCCAAGGCTAGTTCGCAAGGCTTGTGTGCAAGGCTAGTGCGATGGGCCAGTGCCCAAGGCTTGTGAGCAAGGCTTGTATGCATGGCTTGTGCGCAAGGCTTGTGTCCAAGGCTTTTGTGCAAGGCTCGTGCGCAAGGCTAGTGTGCAAGGCTTGTGCGCATTGGCAGGTAGCCCACCACCATGCACGATCCAAATGCCACTCACGCGACAACACGGTGCCAAGCCGGGCATGGTGTGCACTCAAAACCAATCAACGGACAGAGGTCATGCGTCATGGGGGGGATCTAGCAAGGCCATGGGGAAGGTCATGGAGGACCTTGGAAGCAAGCGCAAGACGAGAGCGAATCGAACAAGGGGCCAGGACGGGGCCTTGTGCCCATGGTCTTCGCAAGACTGCGTCCAAGGCGCCCGAAAGCCCAAGGGAACCCAAACCCGGCCGACACTTGCAATCGCACATGCTCTCTGCAACACACCATCAATGCCGCCCAACGGGGCCAGCACGAGCAGTCATCCGCGGTCCCCTGGCCCTGCGCACGTTTGTCTTTGAAACCGAGCATCAATGCCACAGAAAGTGCCGGGGCGCCAGCTGGAGCCATCATCCGCGTTGCCATGGCTCGCTTGGCCTTGGCTTGCCAGGCCCCGACAGGAGCAATCGCGCATTTTCTTTGCAACCGACCATCAATGCCGCCCAACGGGGCCAGCACGAGCAGTCATCCGCGGTCCCCTGGCCCTGCGCACGTTTGTCTTTGAAACCGAGCATCAATGCCACAGAAAGTGCCGGGGCGCCAGCTGGAGCCATCATCCGCGT
>NW_027518869.1:62500-70000 GCF_043159265.1 Tasmannia lanceolata | reverse complement strand
CCAAGGCCAGGCATTCCAGTGCCTACCCGGGCAAAAACGCCCAAAGCATGCCCCATTCCTTAGCCTATCCAGGCAAAAACGCCCTAAACCAGCCCATTCCAGTGCCTATCCGGGCAAAAACGCCCAAAGCATGCCCATTCCTTAGCCTATCCAGGCAAAAACGCCCAAAACCAGCACATTCCAGTGCCTATCCGGGCAAAAACGCCCTAAACCTGCGCATTCCAGCGCCCCGCAGCATACCACCCTCCTATAGGGTTTGCGCAACCAACCCGCCTAACCACCAGTGGCAACCAAAGGTGCTGTTAGCGACGACTTCTGAAGACGCAACGAGACGCGACGGGTTTGCGCCCAGACGCGACGGGACGTGCGGGATCTGCGCCCAGCCATGCCTACACCCGCCGACTTGCTGCGGGAGCTGCTCGCCCAAGCATGCCTAGCTTGCGAGGCCTGCGTGCAAGGCTAGTGTGCAAGGCTCGTGGGCAAGGCTAGTGCGCAAGGCTAGTGCCCAAGGTCTGTGTGCAAGGCTAGTGCCCAAGGCTAGTGCGCAAGGCTAGTGCCCAAGGCTAGTGAGCAAGGCCTGTGTGCAAGGCTAGTGTGCAAGGCTTGTACGCAAGGCTAGTGTGCAAGGCTGGTGTGCAAGGCTTGTGGGCAAGGCTGGTGCGCAAGGCTAGTGCCCAAGGGTTGTGTGCAAGGCTAGTGCCCAAGGGTAGTGCGCAAGGCTCGTGCCCAAGGCTAGTGCGCAAGGCTTGTGTGCAAGGCTAGTGCGATGGGCCAGTGCCCAAGGCTTGTGAGCAAGGCTTGTATGCATGGCTTGTGTGCAAGGCTTGTGTGCATGGCTTGTGCGCAAGGCTTGTGTCCAAGGCTTTTGTGCAAGGCTCGTGCGCAAGGCTAGTGTGCAAGGCTTGTGCGCATTGGCAGGTAGCCCACCACCATGCACGATCCAAATGCCACTCAAGCGACAACACGGTGCCAAGCCGGGCATGGTGTGCACTCAAAACCAATCAACGGACAGAGGTCATGCGTCATGGGGGGGATCTAGCAAGGCCATGGGGAAGGTCATGGAGGACCTTGGAAGCAAGCGCAAGACGAGAGCGAATCGAACAAGGGGCCAGGACGGGGCCTTGTGCCCATGGTCTTCGCAAGACTGCGTCCAAGGCGCCCGAAAGCCCAAGGGAACCCAAACCCGGCCGACACTTGCAATCGCACATGCTCTCTGCAACACACCATCAATGCCGCCCAACGGGGCCAGCACGAGCAGTCATCCGCGGTCCCCTGGCCCTGCGCACGTTTGTCTTTGAAACCGAGCATCAATGCCACAGAAAGTGCTGGGGCGCCAGCTGGAGCCATCATCCGCGTTGCCATGGCTCGCTTGGCCTTGGCTTGCCAGTCCCCGACACGAGCAATCGCGCATTTTCTTTGCAACCGACCATCAATGCCGCCCAACGAGGCCAGCACGAGCAGTCATCCGCGGTCCCCTGGTCCTGCGCACGTTTGTCTTTGAAACCGAGCATCAATGCCACAGAAAGTGCCGGGGCGCCAGCTGGAGCCATCATCCGCGTTGCCATGGCTCGCTTGGCCTTGGCTTGCCAGTCCCCGACACGAGCAATCGCGCATTTTCTTTGCAACCGACCATCAATGCCGCCCAACGAGGCCAGCACGAGCAGTCATCCGCGGTCCCCTGGCCCTGCGCACGTTTGTCTTTGAAACCGAGCATCAATGCCACAGAAAGTGCCGGGGCGCCAGCTGGAGCCATAATCCGCGTTGCCATGGCTCGCTTGGCCTTGGCTTGCCAGTCCCCGACAGGAGCAATCGCGCATTTTCTTTGCAACCGACCATCAATGCTGCCCAACGAGGCCAGCACGAGCAGTCATCCGCGGTCCCCTGGCCCTGCGCACGTTTGTCTTTGAAACCGAGCATCAATGCCACAGAAAGTGCCGGGGCGCCAGCTGGAGCCATCATCCGCGTTGCCATGGCTCGCTTGGCCTTGGCTTGCCAGTCCCCGACACGAGCAATCGCGCATTTTCTTTGCAACCGACCATCAATGCCGCCCAACGAGGCCAGCACGAGCAGTCATCCGCGGTCCCCTGGCCCTGCGCACGTTTGTCTTTGAAACCGAGCATCAATGCCACAGAAAGTGCCCGGGCGCCAGCTGGAGTCATCATCCGACGTGCCATGGCTTTGGTCCCATGGTCTTCGCAACCGAGCATTCGTGACACCCGACGGGGCCAGGACACCAACCCTTCCGACACGAGCATTCGCGCATGTTCTTTGGCCACACAACGGCGCCAGCACGAGCAAAATCATCAGCGGTGCGGTGGCCTTGCACGGCCTTTTGTCTTTGGAACCAACCATCAGTGCCACGGGAAGTGCCGGAGTCCCGGCATCCGCGGTGCCAAGTCATTGCGCCCTTGGTCTCTGCAGCGGGGCATGCCGGGCACTCCCAACCATTGCAAGCAAGCGAGAAAGAAAGTAAGTAAGTAAGTAAGTATTACATATAGGGGCGGGACATGCGGGGAGTTCTGCGAAACGTGCACTACGGGGCACACGCGTACCTACCGGGGCATACCGACCCCTATTGGGGCACACGTGTGCATATCGGGGCATACCGGGCCTATCAGGGCACACGCGTACATACCGGGGCATACCGAGCCCTACTGGGGCACACGTGCGCATATCGGGGCGTACCAAGCCTATCGGGGCATTCGCATGTATCCCAAGGCATACCGAGTCTATCCGGGCATACGCGTTCATACCGGGGCGTAACGGGCCTATCGGGGCATACTTGGGCATATCCGGGCAAAAAATGCCCAAAACTTGCGCAACCTTGGAAACCGTGGTCCATTCCTCACTATATGCCATGGCCTTGTGCCCATGGTCTTCACAAGACAGCATCCAAGGCGCCTGAAAGGCCAAGGGAGCCCAACCCAGCAATGCCCAGCCAAGGCCAGGCATTCCAGTGCCTGCCCGGGCAAAAACGCCCAAAGCATGCCCCATTCCTTAGCCTATCCAGGCAAAAACGCCCAAAACCAGCCCATTCCAGTGCCTATCCGGGCAAACACGCCCAAAGCATGCCCATTCCTTAGCCTGTCCAGGCAAAAACGCCCAAAACCAGCACATTCCAGTGCCTATCCGGGCAAAAACGCCCTAAACCTGCGCATTCCAGCGCCCCGCAGCATGCCACCCTCCTATAGGGTTTGCGCAACCAACCCGCCTAACCACCAGTGGCAACCAAAGGTGCTGTTAGCGACGACTTCTGAAGACGCAACGAGACGCGACGGGTTTGCGCCCAGACGCGACGAGACGATGCGGGATCTGCGCCCAACCATGCCTACACCCGCCGACTTGTTGCGGGAGCTGCTTGCCCAAGCATGCCTAGCGTGCAAGGCCTGCGTGCCCAAGGTCTGTGTGCAAGGCTAGTGCCCAAGGCTAGTCCGCAAGGCTAGTGCCCAAGGCTAGTGAGCAAGGCCTGGGTGCAAGGCTAGTGTGCAAGGCTTGTATGCAAGGCTAGTGTGCAAGGCTGCTGTGCAAGGCTTGTGGGCAAGGCTGGTGCGCAAGGCTAGTGCCCAAGGGTTGTGTGCAAGGCTAGTGCCCAAGGCTAGTGCGCAAGGCTCGTGCCCAAGGCTAGTTCGCAAGGCTTGTGTGCAAGGCTAGTGCGATGGGCCAGTGCCCAAGGCTTGTGAGCAAGGCTTGTATGCATGGCTTGTGCGCAAGGCTTGTGTCCAAGGCTTTTGTGCAAGGCTCGTGCGCAAGGCTAGTGTGCAAGGCTTGTGCGCATTGGCAGGTAGCCCACCACCATGCACGATCCAAATGCCACTCACGCGACAACACGGTGCCAAGCCGGGCATGGTGTGCACTCAAAACCAATCAACGGACAGAGGTCATGCGTCATGGGGGGGATCTAGCAAGGCCATGGGGAAGGTCATGGAGGACCTTGGAAGCAAGCGCAAGACGAGAGCGAATCGAACAAGGGGCCAGGACGGGGCCTTGTGCCCATGGTCTTCGCAAGACTGCGTCCAAGGCGCCCGAAAGCCCAAGGGAACCCAAACCCGGCCGACACTTGCAATCGCACATGCTCTCAGCAACACACCATCAATGCTGCCCAACGGGGCCAGCACGAGCAGTCATCCGCGGTCCCCTGGCCCTGCGCACGTTTGTCTTTGAAACCGAGCATCAATGCCACAGAAAGTGCCGGGGCGCCAGCTGGAGCCATCATCCGCGTTGCCATGGCTCGCTTGGCCTTGGCTTGCCAGTCCCCGACACGAGCAATCGCGCATTTTCTTTGCAACCGACCATCAATGCCGCCCAACGAGGCCAGCACGAGCAGTCATCCGCGGTCCCCTGGTCCTGCGCACGTTTGTCTTTGAAACCGAGCATCAATGCCACAGAAAGTGCCGGGGCGCCAGCTGGAGCCATCATCCGCGTTGCCATGGCTCGCTTGGCCTTGGCTTGCCAGTCCCCGACAGGAGCAATCGCGCATTTTCTTTGCAACCGACCATCAATGCTGCCCAACGAGGCCAGCACGAGCAGTCATCCGCGGTCCCCTGGCCCTGCGCACGTTTGTCTTTGAAACCGAGCATCAATGCCACAGAAAGTGCCGGGGCGCCAGCTGGAGCCATCATCCGCGTTGCCATGGCTCGCTTGGCCTTGGCTTGCCAGTCCCCGACACGAGCAATCGCGCATTTTCTTTGCAACCGACCATCAATGCCGCCCAACGAGGCCAGCACGAGCAGTCATCCGCGGTCCCCTGGCCCTGCGCACGTTTGTCTTTGAAACCGAGCATCAATGCCACAGAAAGTGCCCGGGCTCCAGCTGGAGCCATCATCCGACGTGCCATGGCTTTGGTCCCATGGTCTTCGCAACCGAGCATTCGTGACACCCGACGGGGCCAGGACACCAACCCTTCCGACACGAGCATTCGCGCATGTTCTTTGGCCACACAACGGCGCCAGCACGAGCAAAATCATCAGCGGTGCGGTGGCCTTGCACGGCCTTTTGTCTTTGGAACCAACCATCAGTGCCACGGGAAGTGCCGGAGTCCCGGCATCCGCGGTGCCAAGTCATTGCGCCCTTGGTCTCTGCAGCGGGGCATGCCGGGCACTCCCAACCATTGCAAGCAAGCAAGAAAGAAAGTAAGTAAGTAAGTAAGTATTACATATAGGGGCGGGACATGCGGGGAGTTCTGCGAAACGTGCACTACGGGGCACACGCGTACCTACCGGGGCATACCGACCCCTATTGGGGCACACGTGTGCATATCGGGGCATACCGGGCCTATCAGGGCACACGCGTACATACCGGGGCATACCGAGCCCTACTGGGGCACACGTGCGCATATCGGGGCGTACCAAGCCTATCGGGGCATTCGCATGTATCCCAAGGCATACCGAGTCTATCCGGGCATACGCGTTCATACCGGGGCGTAACGGGCCTATCGGGGCATACTTGGGCATATCCGGGCAAAAAATGCCCAAAACTTGCGCAACCTTGGCAACCGTGGTCCATTCCTCACTATATGCCATGGCCTTGTGCCCATGGTCTTCACAAGACAGCATCCAAGGCGCCTGAAAGGCCAAGGGAGCCCAACCCAGCAATGCCCAGCCAAGGCCAGGCATTCCAGTGCCTGCCCGGGCAAAAACGCCCAAAGCATGCCCCATTCCTTAGCCTATCCAGGCAAAAACGCCCAAAACCAGCCCATTCCAGTGCCTATCCGGGCAAAAACGCCCAAAGCATGCCCATTCCTTAGCCTGTCCAGGCAAAAACGCCCAAAACCAGCACATTCCAGTGCCTATCCGGGCAAAAACGCCCTAAACCTGCGCATTCCAGCGCCCCGCAGCATGCCACCCTCCTATAGGGTTTGCGCAACCAACCCGCCTAACCACCAGTGGCAACCAAAGGTGCTGTTAGCGACGACTTCTGAAGACGCAACGAGACGCGACGGGTTTGCGCCCAGACGCGACGAGACGATGCGGGATCTGCGCCCAACCATGCCTACACCCGCCGACTTGTTGCGGGAGCTGCTTGCCCAAGCATGCCTAGCGTGCAAGGCCTGCGTGCCCAAGGTCTGTGTGCAAGGCTAGTGCCCAAGGCTAGTGCGCAAGGCTAGTGCCCAAGGCTAGTGAGCAAGGCCTGGGTGCAAGGCTAGTGTGCAAGGCTTGTATGCAAGGCTAGTGTGCAAGGCTGCTGTGCAAGGCTTGTGGGCAAGGCTGGTGCGCAAGGCTAGTGCCCAAGGGTTGTGTGCAAGGCTAGTGCCCAAGGCTAGTGCGCAAGGCTCGTGCCCAAGGCTAGTTCGCAAGGCTTGTGTGCAAGGCTAGTGCGATGGGCCAGTGCCCAAGGCTTGTGAGCAAGGCTTGTATGCATGGCTTGTGCGCAAGGCTTGTGTCCAAGGCTTTTGTGCAAGGCTCGTGCGCAAGGCTAGTGTGCAAGGCTTGTGCGCATTGGCAGGTAGCCCACCACCATGCACGATCCAAATGCCACTCACGCGACAACACGGTGCCAAGCCGGGCATGGTGTGCACTCAAAACCAATCAACGGACAGAGGTCATGCGTCATGGGGGGGATCTAGCAAGGCCATGGGGAAGGTCATGGAGGACCTTGGAAGCAAGCGCAAGACGAGAGCGAATCGAACAAGGGGCCAGGACGGGGCCTTGTGCCCATGGTCTTCGCAAGACTGCGTCCAAGGCGCCCGAAAGCCCAAGGGAACCCAAACCCGGCCGACACTTGCAATCGCACATGCTCTCTGCAACACACCATCAATGCCGCCCAACGGGGCCAGCACGAGCAGTCATCCGCGGTCCCCTGGCCCTGCGCACGTTTGTCTTTGAAACCGAGCATCAATGCCACAGAAAGTGCCGGGGCGCCAGCTGGAGCCATCATCCGCGTTGCCATGGCTCGCTTGGCCTTGGCTTGCCAGGCCCCGACAGGAGCAATCGCGCATTTTCTTTGCAACCGACCATCAATGCCGCCCAACGGGGCCAGCACGAGCAGTCATCCGCGGTCCCCTGGCCCTGCGCACGTTTGTCTTTGAAACCGAGCATCAATGCCACAGAAAGTGCCGGGGCGCCAGCTGGAGCCATCATCCGCGTTGCCATGGCTCGCTTGGCCTTGGCTTGCCAGTCCCCGACACGAGCAATCGCGCATTTTCTTTGCAACCGACCATCAATGCCGCCCAACGAGGCCAGCACGAGCAGTCATCCGCGGTCCCCTGGCCCTGCGCACGTTTGTCTTTGAAACCGAGCATCAATGCCACAGAAAGTGCCGGGGCGCCAGCTGGAGCCATCATCCGACGTGCCATGGCTTTGGTCCCATGGTCTTCGCAACCGAGCATTCGTGACACCCGACGGGGCCAGGACACCAACCCTTCCGACAGGAGCATTCGCGCATGTTCTTTGGCCACACAAAGGCGCCAGCACGAGCAAAATCATCCGCGGTGCGGTGGCCTTGCACGGCCTTTTGTCTTTGGAACCAACCATCAGTGCCACGGGAAGTGCCGGAGTCCCGGCA
>NW_027518869.1:47500-52500 GCF_043159265.1 Tasmannia lanceolata | reverse complement strand
CGCCCAAGCATGCCTAGCTTGCGAGGCCTGCGTGCAAGGCTAGTGTGCAAGGCTCGTGGGCAAGGCTAGTGCGCAAGGCTAGTGCCCAAGGTCTGTGTGCAAGGCTAGTGCCCAAGGCTAGTGCGCAAGGCTAGTGCCCAAGGCTAGTGAGCAAGGCCTGTGTGCAAGGCTAGTGTGCAAGGCTTGTATGCAAGGCTAGTGTGCAAGGCTGGTGTGCAAGGCTTGTGGGCAAGGCTGGTGCGCAAGGCTAGTGCCCAAGGGTTGTGTGCAAGGCTAGTGCCCAAGGGTAGTGCGCAAGGCTCGTGCCCAAGGCTAGTGCGCAAGGCTTGTGTGCAAGGCTAGTGCGATGGGCCAGTGCCCAAGGCTTGTGATCAAGGCTTGTATGCATGGCTTGTGTGCAAGGCTTGTGTGCATGGCTTGTGCGCAAGGCTTGTGTCCAAGGCTTTTGTGCAAGGCTCGTGCGCAAGGCTAGTGTGCAAGGCTTGTGCGCATTGGCAGGTAGCCCACCACCATGCACGATCCAAATGCCACTCAAGCGACAACACGGTGCCAAGCCGGGCATGGTGTGCACTCAAAACCAATCAACGGACAGAGGTCATGCGTCATGGGGGGGATCTAGCAAGGCCATGGGGAAGGTCATGGAGGACCTTGGAAGCAAGCGCAAGACGAGAGCGAATCGAACAAGGGGCCAGGACGGGGCCTTGTGCCCATGGTCTTCGCAAGACTGCGTCCAAGGCGCCCGAAAGCCCAAGGGAACCCAAACCCGGCCGACACTTGCAATCGCACATGCTCTCTGCAACACACCATCAATGCCGCCCAACGGGGCCAGCACGAGCAGTCATCCGCGGTCCCCTGGCCCTGCGCACGTTTGTCTTTGAAACCGAGCATCAATGCCACAGAAAGTGCCGGGGCGCCAGCTGGAGCCATCATCCGCGTTGCCATGGCTCGCTTGGCCTTGGCTTGCCAGTCCCCGACACGAGCAATCGCGCATTTTCTTTGCAACCGACCATCAATGCCGCCCAACGAGGCCAGCACGAGCAGTCATCCGCGGTCCCCTGGTCCTGCGCACGTTTGTCTTTGAAACCGAGCATCAATGCCACAGAAAGTGCCGGGGCGCCAGCTGGAGCCATCATCCGCGTTGCCATGGCTCGCTTGGCCTTGGCTTGCCAGTCCCCGACACGAGCAATCGCGCATTTTCTTTGCAACCGACCATCAATGCCGCCCAACGAGGCCAGCACGAGCAGTCATCCGCGGTCCCCTGGCCCTGCGCACGTTTGTCTTTGAAACCGAGCATCAATGCCACAGAAAGTGCCGGGGCGCCAGCTGGAGCCATAATCCGCGTTGCCATGGCTCGCTTGGCCTTGGCTTGCCAGTCCCCGACAGGAGCAATCGCGCATTTTCTTTGCAACCGACCATCAATGCTGCCCAACGAGGCCAGCACGAGCAGTCATCCGCGGTCCCCTGGCCCTGCGCATGTTTGTCTTTGAAACCGAGCATCAATGCCACAGAAAGTGCCGGGGCGCCAGCTGGAGCCATCATCCGCGTTGCCATGGCTCGCTTGGCCTTGGCTTACCAGTCCCCGACACGAGCAATCGCGCATTTTCTTTGCAACCGACCATCAATGCCGCCCAACGAGGCCAGCACGAGCAGTCATCCGCGGTCCCCTGGCCCTGCGCACGTTTGTCTTTGAAACCGAGCATCAATGCCACAGAAAGTGCCCGGGCGCCAGCTGGAGCCATCATCCGACGTGCCATGGCTTTGGTCCCATGGTCTTCGCAACCGAGCATTCGTGACACCCGACGGGGCCAGGACACCAACCCTTCCGACACGAGCATTCGCGCATGTTCTTTGGCCACACAACGGCGCCAGCACGAGCAAAATCATCAGCGGTGCGGTGGCCTTGCACGGCCTTTTGTCTTTGGAACCAACCATCAGTGCCACGGGAAGTGCCGGAGTCCCGGCATCCGCGGTGCCAAGTCATTGCGCCCTTGGTCTCTGCAGCGGGGCATGCCGGGCACTCCCAACCATTGCAAGCAAGCAAGCAAGCAAGAAAGAAAGTAAGTAAGTAAGTAAGTATTACATATAGGGGCGGGACATGCGGGGAGTTCTGCGAAACGTGCACTACGGGGCACACGCGTACCTACCGGGGCATACCGACCCCTATTGGGGCACACGTGTGCATATCGGGGCATACCGGGCCTATCAGGGCACACGCGTACATACCGGGGCATACCGAGCCCTACTGGGGCACACGTGCGCATATCGGGGCGTACCAAGCCTATCGGGGCATTCGCATGTATCCCAAGGCATACCGAGTCTATCCGGGCATACGCGTTCATACCGGGGCGTAACGGGCCTATCGGGGCATACTTGGGCATATCCGGGCAAAAAATGCCCAAAACTTGCGCAACCTTGGCAACCGTGGTCCATTCCTCACTATATGCCATGGCCTTGTGCCCATGGTCTTCACAAGACAGCATCCAAGGCGCCTGAAAGGCCAAGGGAGCCCAACCCAGCAATGCCCAGCCAAGGCCAGGCATTCCAGTGCCTGCCCGGGCAAAAACGCCCAAAGCATGCCCCATTCCTTAGCCTATCCAGGCAAAAACGCCCAAAACCAGCCCATTCCAGTGCCTATCCGGGCAAAAACGCCCAAAGCATGCCCATTCCTTAGCCTGTCCAGGCAAAAACGCCCAAAACCAGCACATTCCAGTGCCTATCCGGGCAAAAACGCCCAAAGCATGCCCATTCCTTAGCCTGTCCAGGCAAAAACGCCCAAAACCAGCACATTCCAGTGCCTATCCGGGCAAAAACGCCCTAAACCTGCGCATTCCAGCGCCCCGCAGCATGCCACCCTCCTATAGGGTTTGCGCAACCAACCCGCCTAACCACCAGTGGCAACCAAAGGTGCTGTTAGCGACGACTTCTGAAGACGCAACGAGACGCGACGGGTTTGCGCCCAGACGCGACGGGACGTTGCGGGATCTGCGCCCAACCATGCCTACACCCGCCGACTTGTTGCGGGAGCTGCTTGCCCAAGCATGCCTAGCGTGCAAGGCCTGCGTGCCCAAGGTCTGTGTGCAAGGCTAGTGCCCAAGGCTAGTGCGCAAGGCTAGTGCCCAAGGCTAGTGAGCAAGGCCTGGGTGCAAGGCTAGTGTGCAAGGCTTGTATGCAAGGCTAGTGTGCAAGGCTGCTGTGCAAGGCTTGTGGGCAAGGCTGGTGCGCAAGGCTAGTGCCCAAGGGTTGTGTGCAAGGCTAGTGCCCAAGGCTAGTGCGCAAGGCTCGTGCCCAAGGCTAGTTCGCAAGGCTTGTGTGCAAGGCTAGTGCGATGGGCCAGTGCCCAAGGCTTGTGAGCAAGGCTTGTATGCATGGCTTGTGCGCAAGGCTTGTGTCCAAGGCTTTTGTGCAAGGCTCGTGCGCAAGGCTAGTGTGCAAGGCTTGTGCGCATTGGCAGGTAGCCCACCACCATGCACGATCCAAATGCCACTCACGCGACAACACGGTGCCAAGCCGGGCATGGTGTGCACTCAAAACCAATCAACGGACAGAGGTCATGCGTCATGGGGGGGATCTAGCAAGGCCATGGGGAAGGTCATGGAGGACCTTGGAAGCAAGCGCAAGACGAGAGCGAATCGAACAAGGGGCCAGGACGGGGCCTTGTGCCCATGGTCTTCGCAAGACTGCGTCCAAGGCGCCCGAAAGCCCAAGGGAACCCAAACCCGGCCGACACTTGCAATCGCACATGCTCTCTGCAACACACCATCAATGCCGCCCAACGGGGCCAGCACGAGCAGTCATCCGCGGTCCCCTGGCCCTGCGCACGTTTGTCTTTGAAACCGAGCATCAATGCCACAGAAAGTGCCGGGGCGCCAGCTGGAGCCATCATCCGCGTTGCCATGGCTCGCTTGGCCTTGGCTTGCCAGGCCCCGACACGAGCAATCGCGCATTTTCTTTGCAACCGACCATCATTGCCGCCCAACGGGGCCAGCACGAGCAGTCATCCGCGGTCCCCTGGCCCTGCGCACGTTTGTCTTTGAAACCGAGCATCAATGCCACAGAAAGTGCCGGGGCGCCAGCTGGAGCCATCATCCGCGTTGCCATGGCTCGCTTGGCCTTGGCTTGCCAGTCCCCGACACGAGCAATCGCGCATTTTCTTTGCAACCGACCATCAATGCCGCCCAACGAGGCCAGCACGAGCAGTCATCCGCGGTCCCCTGGCCCTGCGCACGTTTGTCTTTGAAACCGAGCATCAATGCCACAGAAAGTGCCGGGGCGCCAGCTGGAGCCATCATCCGACGTGCCATGGCTTTGGTCCCATGGTCTTCGCAACCGAGCATTCGTGACACCCGACGGGGCCAGGACACCAACCCTTCCGACAGGAGCATTCGCGCATGTTCTTTGGCCACACAAAGGCGCCAGCACGAGCAAAATCATCCGCGGTGCGGTGGCCTTGCACGGCCTTTTGTCTTTGGAACCAACCATCAGTGCCACGGGAAGTGCCGGAGTCCCGGCATCCGCGGTGCCAAGTCATTGCGCCCTTGGTCTCTGCAGCGGGGCATGCCGGGCACTCCCAACCATTGCAAGCAAGCAAGAAAGAAAGTAAGTAAGTAAGTAAGTATTACATATAGGGGCGGGACATGCGGGGAGATCAGCGAAACGTGCATTACGGGGCACACGCGTACCTACCGGGGCATACCGACCCCTATTGGGGCACACGTGTGCATATCGGGGCATACCGGGCCTATCGGGGCACACGCGTACATACCGGGGCATACCGAGCCCTACTGGGGCACACGTGCGCATATCGGGGCGTACCAAGCCTATCGGGGCATACGCATGTATCCCAAGGCATACCGAGTCTATCCGGGCATACGCGTTCATACCGGGGCGTAACGGGCCTATCGGGGCATACTTGGGCATATCCGGGCAAAAAATGCCCAAAACTTGCGCAACCTTGGCAACCGTGGTCCATTCCTCTCTATATGCCTAGCCTTGGCAACCGT
>NW_027518869.1:27500-37500 GCF_043159265.1 Tasmannia lanceolata | reverse complement strand
ATTGGCAGGTAGCCCACCACCATGCACGATCCAAATGCCACTCAAGCGACAACACGGTGCCAAGCCGGGCATGGTGTGCACTCAAAACCAATCAACGGACAGAGGTCATGCGTCATGGGGGGGATCTAGCAAGGCCATGGGGAAGGTCATGGAGGACCTTGGAAGCAAGCGCAAGACGAGAGCGAATCGAACAAGGGGCCAGGACGGGGCCTTGTGCCCATGGTCTTCGCAAGACTGCGTCCAAGGCGCCCGAAAGCCCAAGGGAACCCAAACCCGGCCGACACTTGCAATCGCACATGCTCTCTGCAACACACCATCAATGCCGCCCAACGGGGCCAGCACGAGCAGTCATCCGCGGTCCCCTGGCCCTGCGCACGTTTGTCTTTGAAACCGAGCATCAATGCCACAGAAAGTGCCGGGGCGCCAGCTGGAGCCATCATCCGCGTTGCCATGGCTCGCTTGGCCTTGGCTTGCCAGTCCCCGACACGAGCAATCGCGCATTTTCTTTGCAACCGACCATCAATGCCGCCCAACGAGGCCAGCACGAGCAGTCATCCGCGGTCCCCTGGTCCTGCGCACGTTTGTCTTTGAAACCGAGCATCAATGCCACAGAAAGTGCCGGGGCGCCAGCTGGAGCCATCATCCGCGTTGCCATGGCTCGCTTGGCCTTGGCTTGCCAGTCCCCGACACGAGCAATCGCGCATTTTCTTTGCAACCGACCATCAATGCCGCCCAACGAGGCCAGCACGAGCAGTCATCCGCGGTCCCCTGGCCCTGCGCACGTTTGTCTTTGAAACCGAGCATCAATGCCACAGAAAGTGCCGGGGCGCCAGCTGGAGCCATAATCCGCGTTGCCATGGCTCGCTTGGCCTTGGCTTGCCAGTCCCCGACAGGAGCAATCGCGCATTTTCTTTGCAACCGACCATCAATGCTGCCCAACGAGGCCAGCACGAGCAGTCATCCGCGGTCCCCTGGCCCTGCGCACGTTTGTCTTTGAAACCGAGCATCAATGCCACAGAAAGTGCCGGGGCACCAGCTGGAGCCATCATCCGCGTTGCCATGGCTCGCTTGGCCTTGGCTTGCCAGTCCCCGACACGAGCAATCGCGCATTTTCTTTGCAACCGACCATCAATGCCGCCCAACGAGGCCAGCACGAGCAGTCATCCGCGGTCCCCTGGCCCTGCGCACGTTTGTCTTTGAAACCGAGCATCAATGCCACAGAAAGTGCCCGGGCGCCAGCTGGAGCCATCATCCGACGTGCCATGGCTTTGGTCCCATGGTCTTCGCAACCGAGCATTCGTGACACCCGACAGGGCCAGGACACCAACCCTTCCGACACGAGCATTCGCGCATGTTCTTTGGCCACACAACGGCGCCAGCACGAGCAAAATCATCAGCGGTGCGGTGGCCTTGCACGGCCTTTTGTCTTTGGAACCAACCATCAGTGCCACGGGAAGTGCCGGAGTCCCGGCATCCGCGGTGCCAAGTCATTGCGCCCTTGGTCTCTGCAGCGGGGCATGCCGGGCACTCCCAACCATTGCAAGCAAGCAAGAAAGAAAGTAAGTAAGTAAGTAAGTATTACATATAGGGGCGGGACATGCGGGGAGTTCTGCGAAACGTGCACTACGGGGCACACGCGTACCTACCGGGGCATACCGACCCCTATTGGGGCACACGTGTGCATATCGGGGCATACCGGGCCTATCAGGGCACACGCGTACATACCGGGGCATACCGAGCCCTACTGGGGCACACGTGCGCATATCGGGGCGTACCAAGCCTATCGGGGCATTCGCATGTATCCCAAGGCATACCGAGTCTATCCGGGCATACGCGTTCATACCGGGGCGTAACGGGCCTATCGGGGCATACTTGGGCATATCCGGGCAAAAAATGCCCAAAACTTGCGCAACCTTGGCAACCGTGGTCCATTCCTCACTATATGCCATGGCCTTGTGCCCATGGTCTTCACAAGACAGCATCCAAGGCGCCTGAAAGGCCAAGGGAGCCCAACCCAGCAATGCCCAGCCAAGGCCAGGCATTCCAGTGCCTGCCCGGGCAAAAACGCCCAAAGCATGCCCCATTCCTTAGCCTATCCAGGCAAAAACGCCCAAAACCAGCCCATTCCAGTGCCTATCCGGGCAAAAACGCCCAAAGCATGCCCATTCCTTAGCCTGTCCAGGCAAAAACGCCCAAAACCAGCACATTCCAGTGCCTATCCGGGCAAAAACGCCCTAAACCTGCGCATTCCAGCGCCCCGCAGCATGCCACCCTCCTATAGGGTTTGCGCAACCAACCCGCCTAACCACCAGTGGCAACCAAAGGTGCTGTTAGCGACGACTTCTGAAGACGCAACGAGACGCGACGGGTTTGCGCCCAGACGCGACGAGACGATGCGGGATCTGCGCCCAACCATGCCTACACCCGCCGACTTGTTGCGGGAGCTGCTTGCCCAAGCATGCCTAGCGTGCAAGGCCTGCGTGCCCAAGGTCTGTGTGCAAGGCTAGTGCCCAAGGCTAGTGCGCAAGGCTAGTGCCCAAGGCTAGTGAGCAAGGCCTGGGTGCAAGGCTAGTGTGCAAGGCTTGTATGCAAGGCTAGTGTGCAAGGCTGCTGTGCAAGGCTTGTGGGCAAGGCTGGTGCGCAAGGCTAGTGCCCAAGGGTTGTGTGCAAGGCTAGTGCCCAAGGCTAGTGCGCAAGGCTCGTGCCCAAGGCTAGTTCGCAAGGCTTGTGTGCAAGGCTAGTGCGATGGGCCAGTGCCCAAGGCTTGTGAGCAAGGCTTGTATGCATGGCTTGTGCGCAAGGCTTGTGTCCAAGGCTTTTGTGCAAGGCTCGTGCGCAAGGCTAGTGTGCAAGGCTTGTGCGCATTGGCAGGTAGCCCACCACCATGCACGATCCAAATGCCACTCACGCGACAACACGGTGCCAAGCCGGGCATGGTGTGCACTCAAAACCAATCAACGGACAGAGGTCATGCGTCATGGGGGGGATCTAGCAAGGCCATGGGGAAGGTCATGGAGGACCTTGGAAGCAAGCGCAAGACGAGAGCGAATCGAACAAGGGGCCAGGACGGGGCCTTGTGCCCATGGTCTTCGCAAGACTGCGTCCAAGGCGCCCGAAAGCCCAAGGGAACCCAAACCCGGCCGACACTTGCAATCGCACATGCTCTCAGCAACACACCATCAATGCTGCCCAACGGGGCCAGCACGAGCAGTCATCCGCGGTCCCCTGGCCCTGCGCACGTTTGTCTTTGAAACCGAGCATCAATGCCACAGAAAGTGCCGGGGCGCCAGCTGGAGCCATCATCCGCGTTGCCATGGCTCGCTTGGCCTTGGCTTGCCAGTCCCCGACACGAGCAATCGCGCATTTTCTTTGCAACCGACCATCAATGCCGCCCAACGAGGCCAGCACGAGCAGTCATCCGCGGTCCCCTGGTCCTGCGCACGTTTGTCTTTGAAACCGAGCATCAATGCCACAGAAAGTGCCGGGGCGCCAGCTGGAGCCATCATCCGCGTTGCCATGGCTCGCTTGGCCTTGGCTTGCCAGTCCCCGACAGGAGCAATCGCGCATTTTCTTTGCAACCGACCATCAATGCTGCCCAACGAGGCCAGCACGAGCAGTCATCCGCGGTCCCCTGGCCCTGCGCACGTTTGTCTTTGAAACCGAGCATCAATGCCACAGAAAGTGCCGGGGCGCCAGCTGGAGCCATCATCCGCGTTGCCATGGCTCGCTTGGCCTTGGCTTGCCAGTCCCCGACACGAGCAATCGCGCATTTTCTTTGCAACCGACCATCAATGCCGCCCAACGAGGCCAGCACGAGCAGTCATCCGCGGTCCCCTGGCCCTGCGCACGTTTGTCTTTGAAACCGAGCATCAATGCCACAGAAAGTGCCCGGGCTCCAGCTGGAGCCATCATCCGACGTGCCATGGCTTTGGTCCCATGGTCTTCGCAACCGAGCATTCGTGACACCCGACGGGGCCAGGACACCAACCCTTCCGACACGAGCATTCGCGCATGTTCTTTGGCCACACAACGGCGCCAGCACGAGCAAAATCATCAGCGGTGCGGTGGCCTTGCACGGCCTTTTGTCTTTGGAACCAACCATCAGTGCCACGGGAAGTGCCGGAGTCCCGGCATCCGCGGTGCCAAGTCATTGCGCCCTTGGTCTCTGCAGCGGGGCATGCCGGGCACTCCCAACCATTGCAAGCAAGCAAGAAAGAAAGTAAGTAAGTAAGTAAGTATTACATATAGGGGCGGGACATGCGGGGAGTTCTGCGAAACGTGCACTACGGGGCACACGCGTACCTACCGGGGCATACCGACCCCTATTGGGGCACACGTGTGCATATCGGGGCATACCGGGCCTATCAGGGCACACGCGTACATACCGGGGCATACCGAGCCCTACTGGGGCACACGTGCGCATATCGGGGCGTACCAAGCCTATCGGGGCATTCGCATGTATCCCAAGGCATACCGAGTCTATCCGGGCATACGCGTTCATACCGGGGCGTAACGGGCCTATCGGGGCATACTTGGGCATATCCGGGCAAAAAATGCCCAAAACTTGCGCAACCTTGGCAACCGTGGTCCATTCCTCACTATATGCCATGGCCTTGTGCCCATGGTCTTCACAAGACAGCATCCAAGGCGCCTGAAAGGCCAAGGGAGCCCAACCCAGCAATGCCCAGCCAAGGCCAGGCATTCCAGTGCCTGCCCGGGCAAAAACGCCCAAAGCATGCCCCATTCCTTAGCCTATCCAGGCAAAAACGCCCAAAACCAGCCCATTCCAGTGCCTATCCGGGCAAAAACGCCCAAAGCATGCCCATTCCTTAGCCTGTCCAGGCAAAAACGCCCAAAACCAGCACATTCCAGTGCCTATCCGGGCAAAAACGCCCTAAACCTGCGCATTCCAGCGCCCCGCAGCATGCCACCCTCCTATAGGGTTTGCGCAACCAACCCGCCTAACCACCAGTGGCAACCAAAGGTGCTGTTAGCGACGACTTCTGAAGACGCAACGAGACGCGACGGGTTTGCGCCCAGACGCGACGAGACGATGCGGGATCTGCGCCCAACCATGCCTACACCCGCCGACTTGTTGCGGGAGCTGCTTGCCCAAGCATGCCTAGCGTGCAAGGCCTGCGTGCCCAAGGTCTGTGTGCAAGGCTAGTGCCCAAGGCTAGTGCGCAAGGCTAGTGCCCAAGGCTAGTGAGCAAGGCCTGGGTGCAAGGCTAGTGTGCAAGGCTTGTATGCAAGGCTAGTGTGCAAGGCTGCTGTGCAAGGCTTGTGGGCAAGGCTGGTGCGCAAGGCTAGTGCCCAAGGGTTGTGTGCAAGGCTAGTGCCCAAGGCTAGTGCGCAAGGCTCGTGCCCAAGGCTAGTTCGCAAGGCTTGTGTGCAAGGCTAGTGCGATGGGCCAGTGCCCAAGGCTTGTGAGCAAGGCTTGTATGCATGGCTTGTGCGCAAGGCTTGTGTCCAAGGCTTTTGTGCAAGGCTCGTGCGCAAGGCTAGTGTGCAAGGCTTGTGCGCATTGGCAGGTAGCCCACCACCATGCACGATCCAAATGCCACTCACGCGACAACACGGTGCCAAGCCGGGCATGGTGTGCACTCAAAACCAATCAACGGACAGAGGTCATGCGTCATGGGGGGGATCTAGCAAGGCCATGGGGAAGGTCATGGAGGACCTTGGAAGCAAGCGCAAGACGAGAGCGAATCGAACAAGGGGCCAGGACGGGGCCTTGTGCCCATGGTCTTCGCAAGACTGCGTCCAAGGCGCCCGAAAGCCCAAGGGAACCCAAACCCGGCCGACACTTGCAATCGCACATGCTCTCTGCAACACACCATCAATGCCGCCCAACGGGGCCAGCACGAGCAGTCATCCGCGGTCCCCTGCCCTGCGCACGTTTGTCTTTGAAACCGAGCATCAATGCCACAGAAAGTGCCGGGGCGCCAGCTGGAGCCATCATCCGCGTTGCCATGGCTCGCTTGGCCTTGGCTTGCCAGGCCCCGACAGGAGCAATCGCGCATTTTCTTTGCAACCGACCATCAATGCCGCCCAACGGGGCCAGCACGAGCAGTCATCCGCGGTCCCCTGGCCCTGCGCACGTTTGTCTTTGAAACCGAGCATCAATGCCACAGAAAGTGCCGGGGCGCCAGCTGGAGCCATCATCCGCGTTGCCATGGCTCGCTTGGCCTTGGCTTGCCAGTCCCCGACACGAGCAATCGCGCATTTTCTTTGCAACCGACCATCAATGCCGCCCAACGAGGCCAGCACGAGCAGTCATCCGCAGTCCCCTGGCCCTGCGCACGTTTGTCTTTGAAACCGAGCATCAATGCCACAGAAAGTGCCCGGGCTCCAGCTGGAGCCATCATCCGACGTGCCATGGCTTTGGTCCCATGGTCTTCGCAACCGAGCATTCGTGACACCCGACGGGGCCAGGACACCAACCCTTCCGACACGAGCATTCGCGCATGTTCTTTGGCCACACAACGGCGCCAGCACGAGCAAAATCATCAGCGGTGCGGTGGCCTTGCACGGCCTTTTGTCTTTGGAACCAACCATCAGTGCCACGGGGAGTGCCGGAGTCCCGGCATCCGCGGTGCCAAGTCATTGCGCCCTTGGTCTCTGCAGCGGGGCATGCCGGGCACTCCCAACCATTGCAAGCAAGCAAGAAAGAAAGTAAGTAAGTAAGTAAGTATTACATATAGGGGCGGGACATGCGGGGAGTTCTGCGAAACGTGCACTACGGGGCACACGCGTACCTACCGGGGCATACCGACCCCTATTGGGGCACACGTGTGCATATCGGGGCATACCGGGCCTATCAGGGCACACGCGTACATACCGGGGCATACCGAGCCCTACTGGGGCACACGTGCGCATATCGGGGCGTACCAAGCCTATCGGGGCATTCGCATGTATCCCAAGGCATACCGAGTCTATCCGGGCATACGCGTTCATACCGGGGCGTAACGGGCCTATCGGGGCATACTTGGGCATATCCGGGCAAAAAATGCCCAAAACTTGCGCAACCTTGGCAACCGTGGTCCATTCCTCACTATATGCCATGGCCTTGTGCCCATGGTCTTCACAAGACAGCATCCAAGGCGCCTGAAAGGCCAAGGGAGCCCAACCCAGCAATGCCCAGCCAAGGCCAGGCATTCCAGTGCCTGCCCGGGCAAAAACGCCCAAAGCATGCCCATTCCTTAGCCTGTCCAGGCAAAAACGCCCAAAACCAGCACATTCCAGTGCCTATCCGGGCAAAAACGCCCTAAACCTGCGCATTCCAGCGCCCCGCAGCATGCCACCCTCCTATAGGGTTTGCGCAACCAACCCGCCTAACCACCAGTGGCAACCAAAGGTGCTGTTAGCGACGACTTCTGAAGACGCAACGAGACGCGACGGGTTTGCGCCCAGACGCGACGAGACGATGCGGGATCTGCGCCCAACCATGCCTACACCCGCCGACTTGTTGCGGGAGCTGCTTGCCCAAGCATGCCTAGCGTGCAAGGCCTGCGTGCCCAAGGTCTGTGTGCAAGGCTAGTGCCCAAGGCTAGTGCGCAAGGCTAGTGCCCAAGGCTAGTGAGCAAGGCCTGGGTGCAAGGCTAGTGTGCAAGGCTTGTATGCAAGGCTAGTGTGCAAGGCTGCTGTGCAAGGCTTGTGGGCAAGGCTGGTGCGCAAGGCTAGTGCCCAAGGGTTGTGTGCAAGGCTAGTGCCCAAGGCTAGTGCGCAAGGCTCGTGCCCAAGGCTAGTTCGCAAGGCTTGTGTGCAAGGCTAGTGCGATGGGCCAGTGCCCAAGGCTTGTGAGCAAGGCTTGTATGCATGGCTTGTGCGCAAGGCTTGTGTCCAAGGCTTTTGTGCAAGGCTCGTGCGCAAGGCTAGTGTGCAAGGCTTGTGCGCATTGGCAGGTAGCCCACCACCATGCACGATCCAAATGCCACTCACGCGACAACACGGTGCCAAGCCGGGCATGGTGTGCACTCAAAACCAATCAACGGACAGAGGTCATGCGTCATGGGGGGGATCTAGCAAGGCCATGGGGAAGGTCATGGAGGACCTTGGAAGCAAGCGCAAGACGAGAGCGAATCGAACAAGGGGCCAGGACGGGGCCTTGTGCCCATGGTCTTCGCAAGACTGCGTCCAAGGCGCCCGAAAGCCCAAGGGAACCCAAACCCGGCCGACACTTGCAATCGCACATGCTCTCTGCAACACACCATCAATGCCGCCCAACGGGGCCAGCACGAGCAGTCATCCGCGGTCCCCTGGCCCTGCGCACGTTTGTCTTTGAAACCGAGCATCAATGCCACAGAAAGTGCCGGGGCGCCAGCTGGAGCCATCATCCGCGTTGCCATGGCTCGCTTGGCCTTGGCTTGCCAGGCCCCGACAGGAGCAATCGCGCATTTTCTTTGCAACCGACCATCAATGCCGCCCAACGGGGCCAGCACGACCAGTCATCCGCGGTCCCCTGGCCCTGCGCACGTTTGTCTTTGAAACCGAGCATCAATGCCACAGAAAGTGCCGGGGCGCCAGCTGGAGCCATCATCCGCGTTGCCATGGCTCGCTTGGCCTTGGCTTGCCAGTCCCCGACACGAGCAATCGCGCATTTTCTCTGCAACACACCATCAATGCCGCCCAACGGGGCCAGCACGAGCAGTCATCCGCGGTCCCCTGGCCCTGCGCACGTTTGTCTTTGAAACCGAGCATCAATGCCACAGAAAGTGCCGGGGCGCCAGCTGGAGCCATCATCCGCGTTGCCATGGCTCGCTTGGCCTTGGCTTGCCAGGCCCCGACAGGAGCAATCGCGCATTTTCTTTGCAACCGACCATCAATGCCGCCCAACGGGGCCAGCACGAGCAGTCATCCGCGGTCCCCTGGCCCTGCGCACGTTTGTCTTTGAAACCGAGCATCAATGCCACAGAAAGTGCCGGGGCGCCAGCTGGAGCCATCATCCGCGTTGCCATGGCTCGCTTGGCCTTGGCTTGCCAGTCCCCGACACGAGCAATCGCGCATTTTCTTTGCAACCGACCATCAATGCCGCCCAACGAGGCCAGCACGAGCAGTCATCCGCGGTCCCCTGGCCCTGCGCACGTTTGTCTTTGAAACCGAGCATCAATGCCACAGAAAGTGCCGGGGCGCCAGCTGGAGCCATCATCCGACGTGCCATGGCTTTGGTCCCATGGTCTTCGCAACCGAGCATTCGTGACACCCGACGGGGCCAGGACACCAACCCTTCCGACAGGAGCATTCGCGCATGTTCTTTGGCCACACAAAGGCGCCAGCACGAGCAAAATCATCCGCGGTGCGGTGGCCTTGCACGGCCTTTTGTCTTTGGAACCAACCATCAGTGCCACGGGAAGTGCCGGAGTCCCGGCATCCGCGGTGCCAAGTCATTGCGCCCTTGGTCTCTGCAGCGGGGCATGCCGGGCACTCCCAACCATTGCAAGCAAGCAAGAAAGAAAGTAAGTAAGTAAGTAAGTATTACATATAGGGGCGGGACATGCGGGGAGATCAGCGAAACGTGCATTACGGGGCACACGCGTACCTACCGGGGCATACCGACCCCTATTGGGGCACACGTGTGCATATCGGGGCATACCGGGCCTATCGGGGCACACGCGTACATACCGGGGCATACCGAGCCCTACTGGGGCACACGTGCGCATATCGGGGCGTACCAAGCCTATCGGGGCATACGCATGTATCCCAAGGCATACCGAGTCTATCCGGGCATACGCGTTCATACCGGGGCGTAACGGGCCTATCGGGGCATACTTGGGCATATCCGGGCAAAAAATGCCCAAAACTTGCGCAACCTTGGCAACCGTGGTCCATTCCTCTCTATATGCCTAGCCTTGGCAACCGTGGTCCATTCCTCACTATATGCCATGGCCTTGTGCCCATGGTCTTCCCAAGACAGCGTCCAAGGCGCCCGGAAGGCCAAGGGAGCCCAACCCAGCGATGCCCTGCTATGGCAAGCCAAGGCCAAGCATTCCGGTGCCTATCC
>NW_027518869.1:0-17500 GCF_043159265.1 Tasmannia lanceolata | reverse complement strand
GGGACATGCGGGGAGTTCTGCGAAACGTGCACTACGGGGCACACGCGTACCTACCGGGGCATACCGACCCCTATTGGGGCACACGTGTGCATATCGGGGCATACCGGGCCTATCAGGGCACACGCGTACATACCGGGGCATACCGAGCCCTACTGGGGCACACGTGCGCATATCGGGGCGTACCAAGCCTATCGGGGCATTCGCATGTATCCCAAGGCATACCGAGTCTATCCGGGCATACGCGTTCATACCGGGGCGTAACGGGCCTATCGGGGCATACTTGGGCATATCCGGGCAAAAAATGCCCAAAACTTGCGCAACCTTGGCAACCGTGGTCCATTCCTCACTATATGCCATGGCCTTGTGCCCATGGTCTTCACAAGACAGCATCCAAGGCGCCTGAAAGGCCAAGGGAGCCCAACCCAGCAATGCCCAGCCAAGGCCAGCCATTCCAGTGCCTGCCCGGGCAAAAACGCCCAAAGCATGCCCCATTCCTTAGCCTATCCAGGCAAAAACGCCCAAAACCAGCCCATTCCAGTGCCTATCCGGGCAAAAACGCCCAAAGCATGCCCATTCCTTAGCCTGTCCAGGCAAAAACGCCCAAAACCAGCACATTCCAGTGCCTATCCGGGCAAAAACGCCCTAAACCTGCGCATTCCAGCGCCCCGCAGCATGCCACCCTCCTATAGGGTTTGCGCAACCAACCCGCCTAACCACCAGTGGCAACCAAAGGTGCTGTTAGCGACGACTTCTGAAGACGCAACGAGACGCGACGGGTTTGCGCCCAGACGCGACGAGACGATGCGGGATCTGCGCCCAACCATGCCTACACCCGCCGACTTGTTGCGGGAGCTGCTTGCCCAAGCATGCCTAGCGTGCAAGGCCTGCGTGCCCAAGGTCTGTGTGCAAGGCTAGTGCCCAAGGCTAGTGCGCAAGGCTAGTGCCCAAGGCTAGTGAGCAAGGCCTGGGTGCAAGGCTAGTGTGCAAGGCTTGTATGCAAGGCTAGTGTGCAAGGCTGCTGTGCAAGGCTTGTGGGCAAGGCTGGTGCGCAAGGCTAGTGCCCAAGGGTTGTGTGCAAGGCTAGTGCCCAAGGCTAGTGCGCAAGGCTCGTGCCCAAGGCTAGTTCGCAAGGCTTGTGTGCAAGGCTAGTGCGATGGGCCAGTGCCCAAGGCTTGTGAGCAAGGCTTGTATGCATGGCTTGTGCGCAAGGCTTGTGTCCAAGGCTTTTGTGCAAGGCTCGTGCGCAAGGCTAGTGTGCAAGGCTTGTGCGCATTGGCAGGTAGCCCACCACCATGCACGATCCAAATGCCACTCACGCGACAACACGGTGCCAAGCCGGGCATGGTGTGCACTCAAAACCAATCAACGGACAGAGGTCATGCGTCATGGGGGGGATCTAGCAAGGCCATGGGGAAGGTCATGGAGGACCTTGGAAGCAAGCGCAAGACGAGAGCGAATCGAACAAGGGGCCAGGACGGGGCCTTGTGCCCATGGTCTTCGCAAGACTGCGTCCAAGGCGCCCGAAAGCCCAAGGGAACCCAAACCCGGCCGACACTTGCAATCGCACATGCTCTCTGCAACACACCATCAATGCCGCCCAACGGGGCCAGCACGAGCAGTCATCCGCGGTCCCCTGGCCCTGCGCACGTTTGTCTTTGAAACCGAGCATCAATGCCACAGAAAGTGCCGGGGCGCCAGCTGGAGCCATCATCCGCGTTGCCATGGCTCGCTTGGCCTTGGCTTGCCAGGCCCCGACAGGAGCAATCGCGCATTTTCTTTGCAACCGACCATCAATGCCGCCCAACGGGGCCAGCACGAGCAGTCATCCGCGGTCCCCTGGCCCTGCGCACGTTTGTCTTTGAAACCGAGCATCAATGCCACAGAAAGTGCCGGGGCGCCAGCTGGAGCCATCATCCGCGTTGCCATGGCTCGCTTGGCCTTGGCTTGCCAGTCCCCGACACGAGCAATCGCGCATTTTCTTTGCAACCGACCATCAATGCCGCCCAACGAGGCCAGCACGAGCAGTCATCCGCGGTCCCCTGGCCCTGCGCACGTTTGTCTTTGAAACCGAGCATCAATGCCACAGAAAGTGCCCGGGCTCCAGCTGGAGCCATCATCCGACGTGCCATGGCTTTGGTCCCATGGTCTTCGCAACCGAGCATTCGTGACACCCGACGGGGCCAGGACACCAACCCTTCCGACACGAGCATTCGCGCATGTTCTTTGGCCACACAACGGCGCCAGCACGAGCAAAATAATCAGCGGTGCGGTGGCCTTGCACGGCCTTTTGTCTTTGGAACCAACCATCAGTGCCACGGGAAGTGCCGGAGTCCCGGCATCCGCGGTGCCAAGTCATTGCGCCCTTGGTCTCTGCAGCGGGGCATGCCGGGCACTCCCAACCATTGCAAGCAAGCAAGAAAGAAAGTAAGTAAGTAAGTAAGTATTACATATAGGGGCGGGACATGCGGGGAGTTCTGCGAAACGTGCACTACGGGGCACACGCGTACCTACCGGGGCATACCGACCCCTATTGGGGCACACGTGTGCATATCGGGGCATACCGGGCCTATCAGGGCACACGCGTACATACCGGGGCATACCGAGCCCTACTGGGGCACACGTGCGCATATCGGGGCGTACCAAGCCTATCGGGGCATTCGCATGTATCCCAAGGCATACCGAGTCTATCCGGGCATACGCGTTCATACCGGGGCGTAACGGGCCTATCGGGGCATACTTGGGCATATCCGGGCAAAAAATGCCCAAAACTTGCGCAACCTTGGCAACCGTGGTCCATTCCTCACTATATGCCATGGCCTTGTGCCCATGGTCTTCACAAGACAGCATCCAAGGCGCCTGAAAGGCCAAGGGAGCCCAACCCAGCAATGCCCAGCCAAGGCCAGGCATTCCAGTGCCTGCCCGGGCAAAAACGCCCAAAGCATGCCCCATTCCTTAGCCTATCCAGGCAAAAACGCCCAAAACCAGCCCATTCCAGTGCCTATTCGGGCAAAAACGCCCAAAGCATGCCCATTCCTTAGCCTGTCCAGGCAAAAACGCCCAAAACCAGCACATTCCAGTGCCTATCCGGGCAAAAACGCCCTAAACCTGCGCATTCCAGCGCCCCGCAGCATGCCACCCTCCTATAGGGTTTGCGCAACCAACCCGCCTAACCACCAGTGGCAACCAAAGGTGCTGTTAGCGACGACTTCTGAAGACGCAACGAGACGCGACGGGTTTGCGCCCAGACGCGACGAGACGATGCGGGATCTGCGCCCAACCATGCCTACACCCGCCGACTTGTTGCGGGAGCTGCTTGCCCAAGCATGCCTAGCGTGCAAGGCCTGCGTGCCCAAGGTCTGTGTGCAAGGCTAGTGCCCAAGGCTAGTGCGCAAGGCTAGTGCCCAAGGCTAGTGAGCAAGGCCTGGGTGCAAGGCTAGTGTGCAAGGCTTGTATGCAAGGCTAGTGTGCAAGGCTGCTGTGCAAGGCTTGTGGGCAAGGCTGGTGCGCAAGGCTAGTGCCCAAGGGTTGTGTGCAAGGCTAGTGCCCAAGGCTAGTGCGCAAGGCTCGTGCCCAAGGCTAGTTCGCAAGGCTTGTGTGCAAGGCTAGTGCGATGGGCCAGTGCCCAAGGCTTGTGAGCAAGGCTTGTATGCATGGCTTGTGCGCAAGGCTTGTGTCCAAGGCTTTTGTGCAAGGCTCGTGCGCAAGGCTAGTGTGCAAGGCTTGTGCGCATTGGCAGGTAGCCCACCACCATGCACGATCCAAATGCCACTCACGCGACAACACGGTGCCAAGCCGGGCATGGTGTGCACTCAAAACCAATCAACGGACAGAGGTCATGCGTCATGGGGGGGATCTAGCAAGGCCATGGGGAAGGTCATGGAGGACCTTGGAAGCAAGCGCAAGACGAGAGCGAATCGAACAAGGGGCCAGGACGGGGCCTTGTGCCCATGGTCTTCGCAAGACTGCGTCCAAGGCGCCCGAAAGCCCAAGGGAACCCAAACCCGGCCGACACTTGCAATCGCACATGCTCTCTGCAACACACCATCAATGCCGCCCAACGGGGCCAGCACGAGCAGTCATCCGCGGTCCCCTGGCCCTGCGCACGTTTGTCTTTGAAACCGAGCATCAATGCCACAGAAAGTGCCGGGGCGCCAGCTGGAGCCATCATCCGCGTTGCCATGGCTCGCTTGGCCTTGGCTTGCCAGGCCCCGACAGGAGCAATCGCGCATTTTCTTTGCAACCGACCATCAATGCCGCCCAACGGGGCCAGCACGAGCAGTCATCCGCGGTCCCCTGGCCCTGCGCACGTTTGTCTTTGAAACCGAGCATCAATGCCACAGAAAGTGCCGGGGCGCCAGCTGGAGCCATCATCCGCGTTGCCATGGCTCGCTTGGCCTTGGCTTGCCAGTCCCCGACACGAGCAATCGCGCATTTTCTTTGCAACCGACCATCAATGCCGCCCAACGAGGCCAGCACGAGCAGTCATCCGCGGTCCCCTGGCCCTGCGCACGTTTGTCTTTGAAACCGAGCATCAATGCCACAGAAAGTGCCCGGGCTCCAGCTGGAGCCATCATCCGACGTGCCATGGCTTTGGTCCCATGGTCTTCGCAACCGAGCATTCGTGACACCCGACGGGGCCAGGACACCAACCCTTCCGACACGAGCATTCGCGCATGTTCTTTGGCCACACAACGGCGCCAGCACGAGCAAAATCATCAGCGGTGCGGTGGCCTTGCACGGCCTTTTGTCTTTGGAACCAACCATCAGTGCCACGGGAAGTGCCGGAGTCCCGGCATCCGCGGTGCCAAGTCATTGCGCCCTTGGTCTCTGCAGCGGGGCATGCCGGGCACTCCCAACCATTGCAAGCAAGCAAGCAAGCAAGAAAGAAAGTAAGTAAGTAAGTAAGTATTACATATAGGGGCGGGACATGCGGGGAGTTCTGCGAAACGTGCACTACGGGGCACACGCGTACCTACCGGGGCATACCGACCCCTATTGGGGCACACGTGTGCATATCGGGGCATACCGGGCCTATCAGGGCACACGCGTACATACCGGGGCATACCGAGCCCTACTGGGGCACACGTGCGCATATCGGGGCGTACCAAGCCTATCGGGGCATTCGCATGTATCCCAAGGCATACCGAGTCTATCCGGGCATACGCGTTCATACCGGGGCGTAACGGGCCTATCGGGGCATACTTGGGCATATCCGGGCAAAAAATGCCCAAAACTTGCGCAACCTTGGCAACCGTGGTCCATTCCTCACTATATGCCATGGCCTTGTGCCCATGGTCTTCACAAGACAGCATCCAAGGCGCCTGAAAGGCCAAGGGAGCCCAACCCAGCAATGCCCAGCCAAGGCCAGGCATTCCAGTGCCTGCCCGGGCAAAAACGCCCAAAGCATGCCCCATTCCTTAGCCTATCCAGGCAAAAACGCCCAAAACCAGCCCATTCCAGTGCCTATCCGGGCAAAAACGCCCAAAGCATGCCCATTCCTTAGCCTGTCCAGGCAAAAACGCCCAAAACCAGCACATTCCAGTGCCTATCCGGGCAAAAACGCCCTAAACCTGCGCATTCCAGCGCCCCGCAGCATGCCACCCTCCTATAGGGTTTGCGCAACCAACCCGCCTAACCACCAGTGGCAACCAAAGGTGCTGTTAGCGACGACTTCTGAAGACGCAACGAGACGCGACGGGTTTGCGCCCAGACGCGACGAGACGATGCGGGATCTGCGCCCAACCATGCCTACACCCGCCGACTTGTTGCGGGAGCTGCTTGCCCAAGCATGCCTAGCGTGCAAGGCCTGCGTGCCCAAGGTCTGTGTGCAAGGCTAGTGCCCAAGGCTAGTCCGCAAGGCTAGTGCCCAAGGCTAGTGAGCAAGGCCTGGGTGCAAGGCTAGTGTGCAAGGCTTGTATGCAAGGCTAGTGTGCAAGGCTGCTGTGCAAGGCTTGTGGGCAAGGCTGGTGCGCAAGGCTAGTGCCCAAGGGTTGTGTGCAAGGCTAGTGCCCAAGGCTAGTGCGCAAGGCTCGTGCCCAAGGCTAGTTCGCAAGGCTTGTGTGCAAGGCTAGTGCGATGGGCCAGTGCCCAAGGCTTGTGAGCAAGGCTTGTATGCATGGCTTGTGCGCAAGGCTTGTGTCCAAGGCTTTTGTGCAAGGCTCGTGCGCAAGGCTAGTGTCACGGGGAAACAGTTCAGGACACAACCGGTATTAGAATCCATCTCGCCTCGTCTCGTTGCGTCTTGGAAATGCGTTGTTTATAGCGCCTTTGGTCGCCACTGGTGGTTAAGGGGGTTGGTTGGCCAAACACTATAGGAGGAGGTGACCCTGTGACTTGTGACTTCTCCCCCGTTAGGCCCAGCAGGTGTGGGCAGGAGCCTTGGTGGCTTGCTCATGGGTTGCAAGAGGACTTGCTTGTGCATCTGTTGCACACAGTAGGAAATCATACTTCAACTCGTAGGCGTGCCCTAAGGGAGCTTTGGGTGCGGACTGCGAGCTATCCATAGGGATGCTCCAGTTTCTTTGGTTGAGGATGGGGGCCAAAGACAGTGCATGTGGGTTGGGTTCCCACATGCATTGCGCGGCGGACCGGTGCAGGGGGCTTCTTATACTGTTTGCCCCTCTGCATCGCGGTACGTCTCGTGGGTAGGCCATTCTCTAGGCCTTCCATGGGTTCGTGCCGGGGCGACTTCGGTTGCCCTCGCGAGGTACACACCTTGCGGATCAGTCCATGGGGCATCTTGCTCCTTGGATGACCAAGCCCTAGTGCTTGGCGGATTGGTGCGTGGCATCATCATGCCTCGTACTCGATGGACTTTGCATTAGGCCCCAAGGCCTTATGTTCGATGTACTCGTGATGCAGGCTGATCATGAGTGTGGGTATCTAGAAGCGCATGTCAAGATCTGAGCCAAGTAGCCTGTTGAACAGCTTAGAGTTTGTGTGCACCTTTGAAGCATCAAGGGGTGTTGGCGTGCAGGGCCTTTAAAGGCTTGCAGGATTGAAGGCTGGCCCTAGCATTCGTGCATGTTGGGGCGCCGCACGGGTTATTCCGTTGCTCAAATATTTGGCCCGTGACAGTTGGTATCAGAGCAGAATGTCCAAGCTATGTATTCAGAGTGTGCTTTGAGAATTGGTGCCAGATGGTATCTAGTGCCAGATCAGAGCAGTTATGAATCAAGAGTTTTTTTTAAGGAGCTATGATACAGTTGGTGTCTGTGTTGGCATAGTTGCAGCAAGTGGCAGTGTTTACGGCTATGATTAGCGCATCTCTAGTGCATGTTGCTTTGCACAAAGGAACGGGAAATGCTTTCTGTTGTGGCGGAGTTGAAAAGAGCTTGAATGTTAGCACACCAAGTTGGAAGTGCTAAGTTGCGGATGTCTTTGAATCTAATACTTTGAAAGTCCATTAGTCAGCCGAAGAAGAGCTAAAATTGCGTGGGTATGTTCCTTTCGGGGGACTCTCCCTTATTCTACTTGAGTCGCGCAACAGAGGCGCGATGGCCTGCAAAGATTAGTACCATCAGTGTTTGTTTAAGCATTGCTCAATGGATTTGCTCGAAGCTTGATACAGTGTTAGAGCTGCAACCATCAGCGAACAGGTTGGCATCTTTCAGTGACCCACCGATGTGTGAGATCGGAAGTGGCAGTTGGGGAGTTGTGAATGCTCCGTTGCAGTGTTGGCTAAACATTGATGTGTTAGCATATGGCCTTAAGGGCTTGCTATGAAAAAAGGGTTGGCTGCTGGTATAAGCCTTCCCCTATCAGATGAGGTGTCGAACGTGTCGGCACCAAAGCGCTCACCGAAGTGAATTTGCTTGCTCAGTGTGATGGCATAACCAGTTTGACGAATTAGCAGACATGCTCAGGATGAAGAGCTGGTCAATGACTGAAGTACTTTTATGGCAGTTCACAATTACAATCGAGCATGCGTGATGCTCTTCTCAGAAAGACCTTGGAACGAACGCCAAGGCCGCTTAGATTTGATAATGGGTTTGCTGTGCTGATATGGGACAGTGTGGTGAGCTCAGATGGCATATGGGCAGACTGTGTTGGTATGGGACGACATGGTATGTTTGTGTGTTTCTTGCTGCTTTAGAATCTCTTAGTTTGTCGAAATTGAAAGGACAGCTCAATCTGAATGATGGAATATTTGGGGTGGTTAGCAGTGTGAGTACTAGCCGCAAGTGCCCAAGGAGACCATTTGTGGCATAAGGGTTGATTGTTCAAATCAAGTTCTATAGTGTTGAACCGAAGCAGGCAAGACTAAGCGTCGCAGTTGATTGATCCCAACAGGGGATTCTTGGCCTCAGGAGGAGGCGAGACTGATGTGGTGGTCTCTTTGCTTGGGAGTGCTTGTGGACTCCGTGGTTGGTTTGCACTTTGCAGGTGGCAAGTGCTGCACTTGGCCGAAAGTGAGGCAGGTGCTGTGCCAGAAGTGGTGGCACATTCAGGGAGAGACGAAGCGGTGCAAGTTGGCCATTTCGGAAGACCACTCCAGAGGAAGCTCGAGTGTAGCTGAGGAGGAACTTGAGAGTTGCTTGAAGAAATGATTCAAGCTGGTCGCTCTGCCCTCATGGAGTTTGGTGGAGTGCTCAGAACCATCATAACCGGTTGTAGGTGAGCCAAAACCTTCAGTGCCGAAAGTGTTGGCACGTTAACCGGTTGTAGGTGAGCCAAAACCTTCCGTGCCGAAAGTGATGGCACGCTACCCGGTTGTAGGTGAGCCAAAACCTTCCATGCCGAAAGTGATGGCGTGTTATCCGGTTGTAGGTGAGCCAAAACCTTCCGTGCCGAAAGTGTTGGCACGTTTTCCGGTTGTAGGTGAGCCAAAACCTTCCATGCCGAAAGTGATGGCGTGTTATCCGGTTGTAGGTGAGCCAAAACCTTCCGTGCCGAAAGTGGTGGCACGTCATCCGGTTGTAGGTGAGCCATAACCTTCCGTGCCGAAAGTGATGGCACGTCATCCACAGCGTTTGTAGGCACCGTCAGAAAACCTTCGCCTAGTTTGATGGAGTCCGGGAAAACCATCGTTGTTGAAGATAACTCCAGCAGAGCTATAGTGCAGTGATTGGCAGAACTTGAGGCAGTGTGGTATGCAGTAGAAGTCAGAATACGCTGATTGTCGAAGTACCAGTGGCAGCTGCTTTCAAGATTGAGAAGTCATCGTTATTGTGGAACTGAGCTTCATAGAGCGTTCAGTGTCGACGAGGACGTCGACGTTATCAGGTGGGGGAGTGTCACGGGGAAACAGTTCAGGACACAACCGGTATTAGAATCCATCTCGCCTCGTCTCGTTGCGTCTTGGAAATGCGTTGTTTATAGCACCTTTGGTCGCCACTGGTGGTTAAGGGGGTTGGTTGGCCAAACACTATAGGAGGAGGTGACCCTGTGACTTGTGACTTCTCCCCCGTTAGGCCCAGCAGGTGTGGGCAGGAGCCTTGGTGGCTTGCTCATGGGTTGCAAGAGGACTTGCTTGTGCATCTGTTGCACACAGTAGGAAATCATACTTCAACTCGTAGGCGTGCCCTAAGGGAGCTTTGGGTGCGGACTGCGAGCTATCCATAGGGATGCTCCAGTTTCTTTGGTTGAGGATGGGGGCCAAAGACAGTGCATGTGGGTTGGGTTCCCACATGCATTGCGCGGCGGACCGGTGCAGGGGGCTTCTTATACTGTTTGCCCCTCTGCATCGCGGTACGTCTCGTGGGTAGGCCATTCTCTAGGCCTTCCATGGGTTCGTGCCGGGGCGACTTCGGTTGCCCTCGCGAGGTACACACCTTGCGGATCAGTCCATGGGGCATCTTGCTCCTTGGATGACCAAGCCCTAGTGCTTGGCGGATTGGTGCGTGGCATCGTCATGCCTCGTACTCGATGGACTTTGCATTAGGCCCCAAGGCCTTATGTTCGATGTACTCGTGATGCAGGCTGATCATGAGTGTGGGTATCTAGAAGCGCATGTCAAGATCTGAGCCAAGTAGCCTGTTGAACAGCTTAGAGTTTGTGTGCACCTTTGAAGCATCAAGGGGTGTTGGCGTGCAGGGCCTTTAAAGGCTTGCAGGATTGAAGGCTGGCCCTAGCATTCGTGCATGTTGGGGCGCCGCACGGGTTATTCCGTTGCTCAAATATTTGGCCCGTGACACTAGTGTGCAAGGCTTGTGCGCATTGGCAGGTAGCCCACCACCATGCACGATCCAAATGCCACTCACGCGACAACACGGTGCCAAGCCGGGCATGGTGTGCACTCAAAACCAATCAACGGACAGAGGTCATGCGTCATGGGGGGGATCTAGCAAGGCCATGGGGAAGGTCATGGAGGACCTTGGAAGCAAGCGCAAGACGAGAGCGAATCGAACAAGGGGCCAGGACGGGGCCTTGTGCCCATGGTCTTCGCAAGACTGCGTCCAAGGCGCCCGAAAGCCCAAGGGAACCCAAACCCGGCCGACACTTGCAATCGCACATGCTCTCAGCAACACACCATCAATGCTGCCCAACGGGGCCAGCACGAGCAGTCATCCGCGGTCCCCTGGCCCTGCGCACGTTTGTCTTTGAAACCGAGCATCAATGCCACAGAAAGTGCCGGGGCGCCAGCTGGAGCCATCATCCGCGTTGCCATGGCTCGCTTGGCCTTGGCTTGCCAGTCCCCGACACGAGCAATCGCGCATTTTCTTTGCAACCGACCATCAATGCCGCCCAACGAGGCCAGCACGAGCAGTCATCCGCGGTCCCCTGGTCCTGCGCACGTTTGTCTTTGAAACCGAGCATCAATGCCACAGAAAGTGCCGGGGCGCCAGCTGGAGCCATCATCCGCGTTGCCATGGCTCGCTTGGCCTTGGCTTGCCAGTCCCCGACAGGAGCAATCGCGCATTTTCTTTGCAACCGACCATCAATGCTGCCCAACGAGGCCAGCACGAGCAGTCATCCGCGGTCCCCTGGCCCTGCGCACGTTTGTCTTTGAAACCGAGCATCAATGCCACAGAAAGTGCCGGGGCGCCAGCTGGAGCCATCATCCGCGTTGCCATGGCTCGCTTGGCCTTGGCTTGCCAGTCCCCGACACGAGCAATCGCGCATTTTCTTTGCAACCGACCATCAATGCCGCCCAACGAGGCCAGCACGAGCAGTCATCCGCGGTCCCCTGGCCCTGCGCACGTTTGTCTTTGAAACCGAGCATCAATGCCACAGAAAGTGCCCGGGCTCCAGCTGGAGCCATCATCCGACGTGCCATGGCTTTGGTCCCATGGTCTTCGCAACCGAGCATTCGTGACACCCGACGGGGCCAGGACACCAACCCTTCCGACACGAGCATTCGCGCATGTTCTTTGGCCACACAACGGCGCCAGCACGAGCAAAATCATCAGCGGTGCGGTGGCCTTGCACGGCCTTTTGTCTTTGGAACCAACCATCAGTGCCACGGGAAGTGCCGGAGTCCCGGCATCCGCGGTGCCAAGTCATTGCGCCCTTGGTCTCTGCAGCGGGGCATGCCGGGCACTCCCAACCATTGCAAGCAAGCAAGAAAGAAAGTAAGTAAGTAAGTAAGTATTACATATAGGGGCGGGACATGCGGGGAGTTCTGCGAAACGTGCACTACGGGGCACACGCGTACCTACCGGGGCATACCGACCCCTATTGGGGCACACGTGTGCATATCGGGGCATACCGGGCCTATCAGGGCACACGCGTACATACCGGGGCATACCGAGCCCTACTGGGGCACACGTGCGCATATCGGGGCGTACCAAGCCTATCGGGGCATTCGCATGTATCCCAAGGCATACCGAGTCTATCCGGGCATACGCGTTCATACCGGGGCGTAACGGGCCTATCGGGGCATACTTGGGCATATCCGGGCAAAAAATGCCCAAAACTTGCGCAACCTTGGCAACCGTGGTCCATTCCTCACTATATGCCATGGCCTTGTGCCCATGGTCTTCACAAGACAGCATCCAAGGCGCCTGAAAGGCCAAGGGAGCCCAACCCAGCAATGCCCAGCCAAGGCCAGGCATTCCAGTGCCTGCCCGGGCAAAAACGCCCAAAGCATGCCCCATTCCTTAGCCTATCCAGGCAAAAACGCCCAAAACCAGCCCATTCCAGTGCCTATCCGGGCAAAAACGCCCAAAGCATGCCCATTCCTTAGCCTGTCCAGGCAAAAACGCCCAAAACCAGCACATTCCAGTGCCTATCCGGGCAAAAACGCCCTAAACCTGCGCATTCCAGCGCCCCGCAGCATGCCACCCTCCTATAGGGTTTGCGCAACCAACCCGCCTAACCACCAGTGGCAACCAAAGGTGCTGTTAGCGACGACTTCTGAAGACGCAACGAGACGCGACGGGTTTGCGCCCAGACGCGACGAGACGATGCGGGATCTGCGCCCAACCATGCCTACACCCGCCGACTTGTTGCGGGAGCTGCTTGCCCAAGCATGCCTAGCGTGCAAGGCCTGCGTGCCCAAGGTCTGTGTGCAAGGCTAGTGCCCAAGGCTAGTGCGCAAGGCTAGTGCCCAAGGCTAGTGAGCAAGGCCTGGGTGCAAGGCTAGTGTGCAAGGCTTGTATGCAAGGCTAGTGTGCAAGGCTGCTGTGCAAGGCTTGTGGGCAAGGCTGGTGCGCAAGGCTAGTGCCCAAGGGTTGTGTGCAAGGCTAGTGCCCAAGGCTAGTGCGCAAGGCTCGTGCCCAAGGCTAGTTCGCAAGGCTTGTGTGCAAGGCTAGTGCGATGGGCCAGTGCCCAAGGCTTGTGAGCAAGGCTTGTATGCATGGCTTGTGCGCAAGGCTTGTGTCCAAGGCTTTTGTGCAAGGCTCGTGCGCAAGGCTAGTGTGCAAGGCTTGTGCGCATTGGCAGGTAGCCCACCACCATGCACGATCCAAATGCCACTCACGCGACAACACGGTGCCAAGCCGGGCATGGTGTGCACTCAAAACCAATCAACGGACAGAGGTCATGCGTCATGGGGGGGATCTAGCAAGGCCATGGGGAAGGTCATGGAGGACCTTGGAAGCAAGCGCAAGACGAGAGCGAATCGAACAAGGGGCCAGGACGGGGCCTTGTGCCCATGGTCTTCGCAAGACTGCGTCCAAGGCGCCCGAAAGCCCAAGGGAACCCAAACCCGGCCGACACTTGCAATCGCACATGCTCTCTGCAACACACCATCAATGCCGCCCAACGGGGCCAGCACGAGCAGTCATCCGCGGTCCCCTGGCCCTGCGCACGTTTGTCTTTGAAACCGAGCATCAATGCCACAGAAAGTGCCGGGGCGCCAGCTGGAGCCATCATCCGCGTTGCCATGGCTCGCTTGGCCTTGGCTTGCCAGGCCCCGACAGGAGCAATCGCGCATTTTCTTTGCAACCGACCATCAATGCCGCCCAACGGGGCCAGCACGAGCAGTCATCCGCGGTCCCCTGGCCCTGCGCACGTTTGTCTTTGAAACCGAGCATCAATGCCACAGAAAGTGCCGGGGCGCCAGCTGGAGCCATCATCCGCGTTGCCATGGCTCGCTTGGCCTTGGCTTGCCAGTCCCCGACACGAGCAATCGCGCATTTTCTTTGCAACCGACCATCAATGCCGCCCAACGAGGCCAGCACGAGCAGTCATCCGCGGTCCCCTGGCCCTGCGCACGTTTGTCTTTGAAACCGAGCATCAATGCCACAGAAAGTGCCCGGGCTCCAGCTGGAGCCATCATCCGACGTGCCATGGCTTTGGTCCCATGGTCTTCGCAACCGAGCATTCGTGACACCCGACGGGGCCAGGACACCAACCCTTCCGACACGAGCATTCGCGCATGTTCTTTGGCCACACAACGGCGCCAGCACGAGCAAAATCATCAGCGGTGCGGTGGCCTTGCACGGCCTTTTGTCTTTGGAACCAACCATCAGTGCCACGGGAAGTGCCGGAGTCCCGGCATCCGCGGTGCCAAGTCATTGCGCCCTTGGTCTCTGCAGCGGGGCATGCCGGGCACTCCCAACCATTGCAAGCAAGCAAGAAAGAAAGTAAGTAAGTAAGTAAGTATTACATATAGGGGCGGGACATGCGGGGAGTTCTGCGAAACGTGCACTACGGGGCACACGCGTACCTACCGGGGCATACCGACCCCTATTGGGGCACACGTGTGCATATCGGGGCATACCGGGCCTATCAGGGCACACGCGTACATACCGGGGCATACCGAGCCCTACTGGGGCACACGTGCGCATATCGGGGCGTACCAAGCCTATCGGGGCATTCGCATGTATCCCAAGGCATACCGAGTCTATCCGGGCATACGCGTTCATACCGGGGCGTAACGGGCCTATCGGGGCATACTTGGGCATATCCGGGCAAAAAATGCCCAAAACTTGCGCAACCTTGGCAACCGTGGTCCATTCCTCACTATATGCCATGGCCTTGTGCCCATGGTCTTCACAAGACAGCATCCAAGGCGCCTGAAAGGCCAAGGGAGCCCAACCCAGCAATGCCCAGCCAAGGCCAGGCATTCCAGTGCCTGCCCGGGCAAAAACGCCCAAAGCATGCCCCATTCCTTAGCCTATCCAGGCAAAAACGCCCAAAACCAGCCCATTCCAGTGCCTATCCGGGCAAAAACGCCCAAAGCATGCCCATTCCTTAGCCTGTCCAGGCAAAAACGCCCAAAACCAGCACATTCCAGTGCCTATCCGGGCAAAAACGCCCTAAACCTGCGCATTCCAGCGCCCCGCAGCATGCCACCCTCCTATAGGGTTTGCGCAACCAACCCGCCTAACCACCAGTGGCAACCAAAGGTGCTGTTAGCGACGACTTCTGAAGACGCAACGAGACGCGACGGGTTTGCGCCCAGACGCGACGAGACGATGCGGGATCTGCGCCCAACCATGCCTACACCCGCCGACTTGTTGCGGGAGCTGCTTGCCCAAGCATGCCTAGCGTGCAAGGCCTGCGTGCCCAAGGTCTGTGTGCAAGGCTAGTGCCCAAGGCTAGTGCGCAAGGCTAGTGCCCAAGGCTAGTGAGCAAGGCCTGGGTGCAAGGCTAGTGTGCAAGGCTTGTATGCAAGGCTAGTGTGCAAGGCTGCTGTGCAAGGCTTGTGGGCAAGGCTGGTGCGCAAGGCTAGTGCCCAAGGGTTGTGTGCAAGGCTAGTGCCCAAGGCTAGTGCGCAAGGCTCGTGCCCAAGGCTAGTTCGCAAGGCTTGTGTGCAAGGCTAGTGCGATGGGCCAGTGCCCAAGGCTTGTGAGCAAGGCTTGTATGCATGGCTTGTGCGCAAGGCTTGTGTCCAAGGCTTTTGTGCAAGGCTCGTGCGCAAGGCTAGTGTGCAAGGCTTGTGCGCATTGGCAGGTAGCCCACCACCATGCACGATCCAAATGCCACTCACGCGACAACACGGTGCCAAGCCGGGCATGGTGTGCACTCAAAACCAATCAACGGACAGAGGTCATGCGTCATGGGGGGGATCTAGCAAGGCCATGGGGAAGGTCATGGAGGACCTTGGAAGCAAGCGCAAGACGAGAGCGAATCGAACAAGGGGCCAGGACGGGGCCTTGTGCCCATGGTCTTCGCAAGACTGCGTCCAAGGCGCCCGAAAGCCCAAGGGAACCCAAACCCGGCCGACACTTGCAATCGCACATGCTCTCTGCAACACACCATCAATGCCGCCCAACGGGGCCAGCACGAGCAGTCATCCGCGGTCCCCTGGCCCTGCGCACGTTTGTCTTTGAAACCGAGCATCAATGCCACAGAAAGTGCCGGGGCGCCAGCTGGAGCCATCATCCGCGTTGCCATGGCTCGCTTGGCCTTGGCTTGCCAGGCCCCGACAGGAGCAATCGCGCATTTTCTTTGCAACCGACCATCAATGCCGCCCAACGGGGCCAGCACGAGCAGTCATCCGCGGTCCCCTGGCCCTGCGCACGTTTGTCTTTGAAACCGAGCATCAATGCCACAGAAAGTGCCGGGGCGCCAGCTGGAGCCATCATCCGCGTTGCCATGGCTCGCTTGGCCTTGGCTTGCCAGTCCCCGACACGAGCAATCGCGCATTTTCTTTGCAACCGACCATCAATGCCGCCCAACGAGGCCAGCACGAGCAGTCATCCGCGGTCCCCTGGCCCTGCGCACGTTTGTCTTTGAAACCGAGCATCAATGCCACAGAAAGTGCCGGGGCGCCAGCTGGAGCCATCATCCGACGTGCCATGGCTTTGGTCCCATGGTCTTCGCAACCGAGCATTCGTGACACCCGACGGGGCCAGGACACCAACCCTTCCGACAGGAGCATTCGCGCATGTTCTTTGGCCACACAAAGGCGCCAGCACGAGCAAAATCATCCGCGGTGCGGTGGCCTTGCACGGCCTTTTGTCTTTGGAACCAACCATCAGTGCCACGGGAAGTGCCGGAGTCCCGGCATCCGCGGTGCCAAGTCATTGCGCCCTTGGTCTCTGCAGCGGGGCATGCCGGGCACTCCCAACCATTGCAAGCAAGCAAGAAAGAAAGTAAGTAAGTAAGTAAGTATTACATATAGGGGCGGGACATGCGGGGAGATCAGCGAAACGTGCATTACGGGGCACACGCGTACCCACCGGGGCATACCGACCCCTATTGGGGCACACGTGTGCATATCGGGGCATACCGGGCCTATCGGGGCACACGCGTACATACCGGGGCATACCGAGCCCTACTGGGGCACACGTGCGCATATCGGGGCGTACCAAGCCTATCGGGGCATACGCATGTATCCCAAGGCATACCGAGTCTATCCGGGCATACGCGTTCATACCGGGGCGTAACGGGCCTATCGGGGCATACTTGGGCATATCCGGGCAAAAAATGCCCAAAACTTGCGCAACCTTGGCAACCGTGGTCCATTCCTCTCTATATGCCTAGCCTTGGCAACCGTGGTCCATTCCTCACTATATGCCATGGCCTTGTGCCCATGGTCTTCCCAAGACAGCGTCCAAGGCGCCCGGAAGGCCAAGGGAGCCCAACCCAGCGATGCCCTGCTATGGCAAGCCAAGGCCAAGCATTCCGGTGCCTATCCGGGCAAAAATGCGATTCCTCTCTATATGCCTAGCCTTGGCAACCGTGGTCCATTCCTCACCATATGCCATGGCCTTGTGCCCATGGTCTTCCCAAGACAGCGTCCAAGGCGCCCGGAAGGCCAAGGGAGCCCAACCCAGCAATGCCCTGCTTTGGCAAGCCAAGGCCAAGCATTCCGGTGCCTAACCTTGGCAACCGTGGTCCTTTCCTCACCATATGCCATGGCCTTGTGCCCATGGTCTTCGCAAGACATCGTCAGAGGCGCCCGGAAGGCCAAGGGAGCCCAACCCAGCAATGCCCTGCTTTGGCAAGCCAAGGCCAAGCATTCCGGTGCCTAACCTTGGCAACCGTGGTCCTTTCCTCACCATATGCCATGGCCTTGTGCCCATGGTCTTCGCAAGACATCGTCCAAGGCGCCCAAAAGGCCAAGGGAGCCCAACCCAGCAATGCCCTGCTAGGGCAAGCCAAGGCCAAGCATTCCGGTGCCTAACCTTGGCAACCGTGGTCCTTTCCTCACCATATGCCATGG
>NW_027518868.1:37500-39720 GCF_043159265.1 Tasmannia lanceolata | reverse complement strand
TTTGAAACGATTAAGGATCACCGAAGTAATGTCTAAACCCAATGATTCAAAGCAAAGATAAAGGATACCGGAACAAGGAAACACCATTTTCAATTGTCTCAACAACTGGAACTAGATCAGAATGAGGAAGAAAAAGAGATTCTAGGCGGGACAAATAAAAGAGGTTAGAGACGGCTCAACAAATGTCCAAGGATTTCCCTTTAAGCTCTTTGAGAATTGCCCAACTTGAGTTATGAGTACGAATGATATTTCTTTTTTTTTTTCAGGAAAGGAAAGGAAGGAAGAACAAAAAAAACGACTCAACTTATAGTCTAATTGATGATTTTATGGATACATTTGTCACTATATGATATGCATAGCATAAATTCAAACTCGAATCATTCTTTCTCGAGCCGTATGAGGAGAAAACCTCCTATACGTTTCTAGGGGGGGCATTGTTCATCTATATCTATCCCAATGAGTCATCTATCGAATCATTGCGATTGATGTTCGATCCCAAAGAGAAGGAAGAGATCTTCGTAAAGTGGGTTTTTACGATCCGATAAAGAATCAAACTTATTCAAACGTTCCTGCTATTCTATATTTCCTTGAAAAAGGCGCTCAACCTACAGGAACTGTTCATGATATTTCAAAGAAGGCAGAGGTCTTTAAGGAACTTCGAATTAATCAAACGAAATGAAATAAATGAAATAAACAAAAAAGGGGGGTGCCCAGTATCTTATCGAGCTTTGTGTAATTCTTTCTCCACCACTCCGATTTTTCTTACTCTATTCATACCTATTCACTATTGCTCCTCTATAATCCCATATCAGATAACGATAACGAAAAAAAATCTTTTTTTATTGATATGAGACAGATAGAAAAAAAAATCTCGAGTGAATAGATGAAATAATCGGATCTAGAAAATGATGGTATGGGATTACCATCAATCGGATTGTTTTCGTTGGGACTCCACCAACAAACAAGGGGTCAATCTTGTTTATTGTACCTCTATTGAATAAACTAGAGATTTTTTTCCTACTTTTTTTTTTTTCTTATTTATTCCCCCATCCACACTTCATTTCTGATCTGTGTAGTGTCAATCCAACACAAGTACTTATTTTCTTTAATTGAATTTGTTTTCTCAACCAACATTCAATTCATATTGACAATGTTGTATCGATCAAATATAATTTGATCGTGGATAAATAGATCCATTTATCCCAGCCTCATAAGTTTGTTTCTTTATTTCTTTACTTTATTTCAATTTCACTCAAATGGTGAGTTCGCCAGATTCGCTGCGACACAAGAAGTATCTTCTTAATGAAAAATGAAAAAAAAAAATATTGATAAAAATATGGATGATCCATAAATTTTGGCATCCATCTATATTGATCCGGGAATTCGTTGTATTTTCATCTAATCTGTTCATTTTGATGTTCATAATTGATCATCAAATTTTCTTTTAGATTTGTTTGTTACTAGTTCAATGTTTTGACGGGGTCGAGCAATCCAATCCCAATCTCTTGGTTTGAGTTTTATTTTTATTCCGATCGTATCTACACACCATATTTTTCCGGGTTGCTAACTCAACGGTAGAGTACTCGGCTTTTAAGTGCGGCTATGATCTTTTACACATTTGGATGAAGCAAGGGATTCGTCCATACCATTGGTATAGTTTGTAAGACCACGACTGATCCTGAAAGGGAATGAATGGAAAAAATAGCATGTCGTATCAATGGAGAATTTTGTTGATAATACTTTATCCTTACCGAATCGGTACAAAATCTTGTTTTGATTCTTGGAACGGGACCAAACCAATTCACCATTGGATCGAGTGAATAAATGGATAGGGCTCTATCGCTCCAATTATAGGGAAACCAAAAGTAACGAGCTTTTGTTCTTAATTCGAATGATTACCCGATCTAATTAGATGTTAAAAATAGATTAGTGCCTGATGGGGGAAAGGGTTCTCCTGTGAGTAGATTATCGATTCCTTTTTTTAATGAATCCTAACTATTAAATATTCTTTTCTTTCTCGATTATGGAGTGGAAACGAATGTGTAGAAGAACGGTATACTGATAAAGAGAATTTTTCCAAAGTCAAAAGAGCGATCGGCTTGCAAAAATAAAGGATTTCCAGTCATCTCTTGTAACTATAACGAAACAAAAAATTAGATGGAAAAATGGAGGATCTGTTGATTGGCTTCCTTGTCTCCGGGGTATCCATTCTTTTCTTAA
>NW_027518868.1:0-7500 GCF_043159265.1 Tasmannia lanceolata | reverse complement strand
TGAAACGGAAGAGATCCGAGTGAATGGAAAGGAAAAACTTAAAGATAAAGATAAAGAGGAATTCTATTTTTGGTTTGAAAAACCTTTATCGACTCAAATTTTCGACTATAAACGATGGAATCGTCCATTGCGCTATATAAAAAACGATCGATTGAAAAATTCTGTACGAACAGAAATGTCACAATATTTTTTTTCCACATGTCCAAGTAGTGGAAAAAAAAGAATATCTTTTACATTTCCGCCTAGTTTTTCGACTTTTTGGAAAATGATACAAAGGAATATTTCTTTGTGCACGACAGAAAAACTATCCCCCAAAGATCTGTATAATCATTGGGTTTATACTAATGAACAAAAAAGGCACAACTTGAGCAATGAATTCAGAAATCGAATGGAAGCTCTAGACAAGGGATCTCTTGCTCTAGATGTACTCGAAAAAAGGATAAGATTGTGCAATGATGAGAATGAACAAGAATGCTTGCCTAGAGTGTATGATCCTTTTTTAAATGGACCATATCGTGGAACAATAAAAAAAGGATATTCACGTCCAATCGTGGATGATTCAATCATTTCGACAGAGGATTCCATAGGAATGGTTTGGATAAATAGGATTCATGGTATCCTCCCCAATCTTTCTGATTACCAAGAATTTGAAGATAAAATGGATGCATTTAATGAAGAATTAGTATCGCCAGACATTGATCATTCCTTGAACTCAATCAGTGAATTAGCTGAAGAATCAAGACCTAGTTTGAATTTGAAAGGACTTACTTTATTGGACGAACAAAGAAGACTTGACTCAGAAAATAAAATGAAACGTTTGAAATTTCTATTCGATGCAGTTAAAACTGATCCAAACGATCAAACTATTAGAAATAAATCCATTGGAATAAAGGAAATCGGTAAAAAGGTTCCTCGATGGTCATATAAATTGACCGACGATTTGAAAGAACAAGAGGCGGAAAATGAGGAAGGATCGACGGAGGATCCTGGTATTCGTTCAAGAAAAGCCAAACGTGTGGTAATTTATACTGATAACGATCAGAATATCAATACTCATACTAGTACTAATACTAATAATGATAGTGATCAAGCGGAAGAAGTGGCTTTGATACGTTACTCACAACAATCGGATTTTCGTCGGGATCTAATCAAAGGATCCATGCGCGCTCAAAGACGTAAAACAGTGACTTGGGAAATGTTTCAAACAAATGTGCATTCCCCGCTTTTTTTGGACAGAATAGACAAAACATTTTTTTTCTCTTTTGATATCTCTGGAATGATTAATCCACTTTTTAGGAATTGGATAGGAAAGGATCCGCAACTCAAAACCTCAGATTCTGAGGAGGAAGAGGCAAAAGAAAAAGAGAAAAAAAAGAAAGAGCAAAAAGAGGAGAATGAACGGATAGCAATATCAGAAACTTGGGATACTATTATATTTGCTCAAGCAATAAGAGGTTCTATGTTAGTAACCCAATCGATTCTTAGAAAATACATCATATTGCCTTCATTGATAATAGCTAAAAATCTTGGCCGTATGTTATTATTTCAATTTCCCGAGTGGTACGAGGATTTGAAGGAGTGGAATAAAGAAATGCATGTTAAATGCACCTATAATGGTGTTCAATTATCAGAAACAGAATTTCCGAAAAACTGGTTAACAGATGGGATTCAGATAAAGATCTTATTTCCTTTCTGTCTGAAACCTTGGCGGGGATCTAAACTACAATTTCATCATAGAGATCCAATGAAAAACAAAGGAAAAATAGAAAATTTTTGTTTTTTAACGGTCTGGGGAATGGAAACTGAATTACCTTTTGGTTCTCCACGAAAAGAACCTTCTTTTTTTGAACCCATTTTTAAAGAACTCGAAAAAAAAACGAGAAAAGTTCAAAAAAAATATTTTCGAGTTTTCAGAATTTTAAAAGAAAGAACAAAATGTTGTCTAAAGGTCTCAAAAGAAAAAATAAGATGGGTTATCAAAATAGTTCTATTTATAAAAAGAATAATGAAAGAGCTTACAAAAGTGAACTCAATTTTATTATTTGGGTTGAGGAAAGGCTATCAACCGAGTGAAACTGGAAAAGATTTCATAATCAGTAATAAGATTACTCACGACTCGACTATTCAAATTAGATCCATGGATTGGACAAATTATTCACTGACAGAAAAAAAAATGAAAGATCTGACTGATAGTACAACCAAAATCAAAAATCAATAGAAAAAATAAAAAAAGACAAGAAAAAAATATTTCTAACTACAGATACAGATATAAATATTAGTCCTAACAAGACAAGTTTTGATGATGAAAGATCGGAATCACAGAAACATATTTGGCAGAGATCAAAAAAAAGAAGTGCCCGATTAATACGTAAATCGCAATATTTTATAAAATATTTCATTGAAAGAATATACATAGATATCTTTCTATGTGCCATTAACATTCCCAGGATTAATACACAACTTTTCCTTGAATCAACAAAAAATCTTATCGATAAATATATTTACAATAATGAAACAAATAAAGAAGGAATTGATGAAACAAATCAAAATACAACTCAGTTTATTTTGACTATCCAAAAGTCACTTTCTATTTCGAATATTCGAAATAATAATTCACAGATTTATTGTAACTTATCTTTCTTGTCCCAAGCATATGTATTTTACAAATTATCACAAAACCAAGAAGTTATTAACAAGTATCACTTGATATCTGTACTTCAATATCATGGCGCATCTCCTTTTATTAAGCATAGAATAAAGGACTATTTGGGTACACGAGGAATTTTTGATTTCAAACCAAGACATAAGAAATTTTCGAATTCCAGAATGAATGAATGGAAAAACTGGTTAAAGCGTCATTATCAATACAATTTATCTCAGAATAGATGGTCTAGATTAGTATCGAAAAAATGGCGAACTAGAGTCAATCATCGTCGTACGATTGAAAATAAAGATTCCAAAAAATGGGATTCATATGAAAAAGAAAAAGACCAATTCATTTATTACGAGAAAGAAAATGATTGCGCGGTGAATTCATTGCCGAGTCAAAAAGAAAAATTTAAAAAACACTACAGATATGATCTTTTATCGTGTAAATATATTAATTATGAGGATAGGAAGAGCTCATATATTTATGTATCCCCGTTAAAAGTAAATGGGGGCCGAGAGATTCCCTATAATGACAACACACCTAAACCCGAATCATGTTATGTACTGGGGGATATAGCTATTAGTGATTATCTAGAAGAAGAGTCTATTATGGATACGGGTAAAAATCCGGATAGAAAATATTTTGAGTGGAGAATTCTGCATTTTTGTCTTAGAAAAAATATCGATATTGATACCTGGACCGATATGGATACTGGGACCAATATTAATAAAAATACTAAGAATGGGATTAATGATTATGAAATAATTGATAAAAAAGATCTTTTTTATTTCACGATTCATCAAGAAATCAACCCACCCAATCAAAAAAAAAACTTTTTTGATTGGATGGGAATGAATGAAGAAATGCGATATCGTCCCATATCGAATCTGGAATCTTGGTTCTTCCCAGAATTTGTGCGACTTTATGATACATATAAAATGAAACCATGGATCATACCAATCAAATTACTTCTTTTAAATTTTCATGGAAATAAAAACATTAGTGAAAATAAAAACATTAGTGAAAATCAAAAAAAAGATCTTCGTATATCATCTAATCAAAAAGAATATCTTGAATTAGAGAACCGAAATAAAGAAAAAGAAGAAGAACAGCCGGGCCAAGGGGATATTAGATCAGATGCACGAAACCAAGAGAATCTTGAATCAGATGCACAAAAAAAAAAAAAATATGTTGAAAAGGATTACGCGGAATCAGACATTAAAAAAAGGAGAAAGAAAAGAAAATACAAGAGCAACAGAGAAGCAGAACTAGAGTTCTTCCTAAAAAGATATTTGCTTTTTCAATTGAGATGGGACGATTCTTTGAATCAAAGAATGATCAATAATATCAAGGTATATTGCCTCCTGCTTAGACTGATAAATCCAAGGGAAATTGCTATATCCTCTATTCAAAGAGGAGAAATGCGCCTGGACGTAATGTTGATTCAGAAGGATCTCACTCTTACGGAATTGATAAAAAGGGGAATATTTATTATTGAACCAGCCCGCCTGTCTATAAAACGGGATGGACAATTTATTATGTATCAAACCATAGGCATTTCATTGGTCCATAAGAGTAAACACCAAACTAATCGAGAACGTCGAGAAAAAAAATATGTTGATGAGAATTCTTTCAATGGATCTATTGCACAACATGGAAAGATGCTTATGAATGGAGATGAAAATCATTATGATTTTCTTGTTCCTGAAAATATTCTATCTCCTAGACGTCGTAGAAAATTGAGAATTTTAATGTGTTTCAATTTCAGTAATGAGAATATTGTGGATATAAATCCAGTATTTTTCAATGAGAATAACGTAAAGAACTCTGGGCAATTTTTGGATGAGGACAAGTGTCTTGATACAGATACAAATAAATTCATTCAATTCAAATTATTTCTTTGGCCCAATTATCGATTAGAAGATTTAGCTTGTATGAATCGCTATTGGTTTGATACGAATAATGGCAGTCGTTTCAGTATGTCAAGAATATATATGTATCCACGATTCAGAATTAGTTAATGGTACATTTTATATACATCATGTATCATAGCCGATATATGAAGACAGACAGGTGTACACACACGTTGTGTTACATTACATTCTGACACATGATACTGATTCAATGACGTATCAATTGGACCTAGGAATGAATCAACAGAATCTTCTTAAACCCAAATCATTCTCTTTCGTGGGTCCAGAAATGTACCATCCCTTTCTATGTATTGTATCCGAATCAAATTACAAATTAAATTGGATTTATTAATTCAATTTAAATAGAAAAAGTTATTATATGAATAAATCCAGATTATTGTGTGTACCAGATCGAAATGACTGGCATTATCATTTTATTATTATTCCTGATCGGTAAAATCCATATTTGTGGGAACGAAAGAAAAAAAAAAAGAGAGAAGAATTATTCTTTTTTATGGTAAAAAATTTATTTATCTCGGTTATTCCGCAAGAAGAAAAAGAAAAAAACAAAGGGTCTGTTGAATTTCAAGTATTCAATTTCACCAATAAGATACGGAGACTTACTGCACATTTTGAATTTCACAGAAAAGACTATTTATCTCAGAGAGGTCTGCGAAAAATTCTGGGAAAACGTCAACGGCTGCTGGCTTATTTGTCAAAAAAAAATAGAGTACGTTATAAGGAATTAATTGGTCAGTTGGATATTCGGGAGCCAAAAAATCGTTAATTTGAGGATTCATTTGAATTTTTTGGTTTATTAGATCTTGAATTTTGATGAACTTTGTTTCGTTTTCAACAATTCATGGAATAATGAATCGGGGAAGAAAGCATATGACTGTACCGGCTACAAAAAAAGACCTCATGATAGTCAATATGGGCCCTCACCACCCATCAATGCATGGTGTTCTTCGACTCATTGTTACTCTAGATGGTGAAGATGTTATTGACTGTGAACCTATATTGGGTTATTTACACAGAGGAATGGAAAAAATTGCGGAAAACCGAACAATTATACAATATCTGCCGTATGTAACACGTTGGGATTATTTAGCTACTATGTTCACAGAGGCAATAACGGTAAATGCCCCCGAACAATTGGGAAATATTCAAGTACCTAAAAGAGCCAGTTATATCAGAGTTATTATGCTGGAGCTAAGTCGTATAGCTTCTCATTTGTTATGGCTTGGGCCTTTTATGGCAGATATCGGTGCACAGACTCCTTTCTTCTATATTTTCCGAGAGAGAGAATTGCTATATGATCTATTCGAAGCTGCCACAGGTATGCGAATGATGCATAATTATTTCCGTATCGGAGGAGTAGCTGCTGATCTACCTCACGGATGGATAGATAAATGTTTGGATTTCTGCGATTATTCTTTAACAGGAGTTGTTGAATATCAAAAGCTTATTACGCGGAATCCTATTTTTTTGGAACGAGTTGAAGGAGTGGGCATTATTGGTGGAGAGGAAGCAATAAATTGGGGTTTATCGGGACCAATGCTACGAGCTTCCGGAATCCAATGGGATCTTCGTAAAGTTGATCATTATGAGTGTTACGATGAATTCGATTGGGAAGTCCAATGGCAAAAAGAAGGAGACTCATTAGCTCCGTTATTTAGTACGAATCAGTGAAATGACGGAATCTATAAAAATTCTTCAACAGGCTCTGGAAGGAATTCCGGGGGGACCCTATGAGAATTTAGAAGTACGACGCTTTGATAGAGCAAAGGATTCTGAATGGAACGATTTTGAATACCGATTCATTAGTAAAAAACCTTCTCCCACCTTTGAATTGTTAAAACAAGAACTTTATGTGAGAGTAGAAGCCCCAAAAGGAGAATTAGGAATTTTTCTGATAGGAGATAATAGTGTTTTTCCCTGGAGATGGAAAATTCGTCCACCGGGTTTCATAAATTTGCAAATTATTCCTCAGCTAGTTAAAAGAATGAAATTGGCTGATATCATGACGATACTAGGTAGTATAGATATCATTATGGGAGAAGTTGATCGTTGAAATGATAATTGATACGACAGAAGTACAAGCTATCAATTCTTTTTCCAGATCGGAATCTTTAAAAGAAGGCTATGGCCTTATAGGGACGCTTGTCCCTATTTTTACTCCCGTATCGGGGATCACAATAGGGGTACTCGTGATTGTGTGGTTAGAAAGAGAAATATCCGCAGGGATACAACAACGTATTGGGCCTGAATATGCTGGTCCCTTGGGAATTCTTCAAGCTCTAGCGGATGGGACAAAACTGCTTTTCAAAGAGGATCTTCTCCCATCTAGAGGAGATATTCGTTTATTCAGTATCGGGCCATCCATAGCGGTCATATCAATTCTACTAAGTTATTCAGTAATTCCTTTTGGCTATCGCCTTGTTCTAGCCGATCTCGGTATAGGTGTTTTTTTGTGGATCGCCATTTCCAGTATTGCTCCTATTGGACTTCTTATGTCAGGATATGGATCGAATAATAAATATTTCAGGTGGTCTACGAGCTGCTGCTCAATCTATTAGTTATGAAATACCATTAACTCCATGTGTGTTATCAATATCTCTACGTGTGATTCGTTGCAACATTAACTTTTATTTCTTTCCTTTATTTCTAGGAAAGAGGTTGAATGTATTGAATAGATATCTTGATTTTTTTATTCACCATTTAGGTTGATGAACTAAACGAGATGGTTATATGAGTGAAACAAAACAGCTTATGAATTCGCAGTAAGAAGATTGATTCTCATTCCCTATGTACGAGAGGAAAGTGTAAGTAAAGATAAGCGGTGGAAACTGTTTACCCCAAGATTGGTTGATTAGTCATCATGACTTGAAGCGGGTGCAAAAGATCAACTGTATGGAGTTTCTACAATTGTTATTG
>NW_027518867.1:55000-56428 GCF_043159265.1 Tasmannia lanceolata | reverse complement strand
ACCATATGCCATGGCCTTGTGCCCATGGTCTTCCCAAGACAGTGTCCAAGGCGCCCGGAAGGCCAAGGGAGCCCAACCCAGCAATGCCCTGCTTTGGCAAGCCAAGGCCAAGCATTCCGGTGCCTAACCTTGGCAACCGTGGTCCTTTCCTCACCATATGCCATGGCCTTGTGCCCATGGTCTTCGCAAGACATCGTCCAAGGCGCCCAAAAGGCCAAGGGAGCCCAACCCAGCAATGCCTTGCTAGGACAAGCCAAGGCCAAGCATTCCGGTGCCTATCCGGGCAAAAACGCCCAAAGCATGCCCATTCCTTAGCCTATCCAGGCAAAAACGCCCAAAATCTGCACATTCTAGTGCCTATCCGGGCAAAAACGCCCACCAGCATGCCACCCTCCTATAGGGTTTGCGCAACCAACCAGCCTAACCACCAGTGGCAACCAAAGGTGCTGTTAGCGACGACTTCTGAAGACGCAACGAGACGCGACGTGTTTGCGCCCAGACGCGACGAGACGATGCGGGATCTGCGCCCAAGAATGCCTAGACCCGTCGACTTGATGCGGGATCAGCTCGCCCAAGCATGCCTAGTGTGCAAGGCCTGTGTGCAAGGCTAGTGTCCAAGGCTAGTGTGCAAGGCTCATGTGGAACGCTAGTGCGCAAGGCTAGTGCCCAAGGCTTGTGTGCCAGGCCCGTGTGCAAGGCTAGTGTCCAGGGCTTGTGTGCATTGCTTGAGTGCAAGGCTTGTGTGCATTGCTCGAGTGCATGGCTTGTGTGCAAGGGTTGTGCGCAAGGCTAGTGTGCGGGGCTTGTGCGCATGGCTAATGTGCACGGCTTGTGTGCATGGCTACCGTGCAAGGCTAGTTTGCATGGCTAGGGTGCAAGGCTCGCATGCGAGGCTAGTGTGCAAGGCTGCGTGCAAGGGAAGCGTGCAGGGCGAGTGTGCGAGGCCACTGTGCACGGCGCCAGCACTAGCGAGCCATCATCCGCGTTGCCATGGCTCGCTTGGCCTTGGCTTGCCAGGCCCCGACACGAGCAATCGCGCATTTTCTTTGCAACCGACCATCAATGCCGCCCAACGGGGCCAGCACGAGCAGTCATCCGCGGTCCCCTGGCCCTGCGCACGTTTGTCTTTGAAACCGAGCATCAATGCCACAGAAAGTGCCGGGGCGCCAGCTGGAGCCATCATCCGACGTGCCATGGCTCGCTTGGCCTTGGCTTGCCGGGCCCCGACACGAGCAATCGCGCATTTTCTTTGCAACCGACCATCAATGCCGCCCAACGGGGCCAGCACGAGCAGTCATCCGCGGTCCCCTGGCACTGCGCACGTTTGTCTTTGAAACCGAGCATCAATGCCACAGAAAGTGCCGGGGCGCCAGCTGGAGCCATCATCCGACGTGCCATGGCTCTGGTCCCATGGTCTTCGCAACCGAG
>NW_027518867.1:42500-45000 GCF_043159265.1 Tasmannia lanceolata | reverse complement strand
GTGCAAGGCTAGTGTGCAAGGCTCGTGGGCAAGGCTAGTGCGCAAGGCTAGTGCCCAAGGTCTGTGTGCAAGGCTAGTGCCCAAGGCTAGTGAGCATGGCCTGTGTGCAAGGCTAGTGTGCAAGGCTTGTATGCAAGGCTAGTGTGCAAGGCTGGTGTGCAAGGCTTGTGGGCAAGGCTGGTGCGCAAGGCTAGTTCCCAAGGGTTGTGTGCAAGGCTAGTGCCCAAGGCAAGTGCGCAAGGCTCGTGCCCAAAGCTAGTGCGCAAGGCTTGTGTGCAAGGCTACTGCGATGGGCCAGTGCCCAAGGCTTGTGAGCAAGGCTTGTATGCATGGCTTGTGTGCAAGGCTAGCGTCCAAGGCTTGTGCGCATGGCTTGTGCGCAAGGCTTGTGTCCAAGGCTTTTGTGCAAGGCTCGTGCGCAAGGCTAGTGTGCAAGGCTTGTGCGCATTGGCAGGTAGCCCACCAGCATGCACGATCCAAATGCCACTCACGCGACAACACGGTGCCAAGCCGGGCATGGTGTGCACTCAAAACCAATCAACGGACAGAGGTCATGCGTCATGGGGGGGATCTAGCAAGGCCATGGGGAAGGTCATGGAGGACCTTGGAAGCAAGCGCAAGACGAGAGCGAATCGAACAAGGGGCCAGGACGGGGCCTTGTGCCCATGGTCTTCGCAAGACAGCGTCCAAGGCACCCGAAAGCCCAAGGGAACCCAAACCCGGCCGACACTTGCAATCGCACATGCTCTCTGCAACACACCATCAATGCCGCCCAACGGGGCCAGCACGAGCAGTCCTCCGCGGTCCCCTGGCCCTGCGCACGTTTGTCTTCGAAACCGAGCATCAATGCCACAGAAAGTGCCGGGGCGCCAGCTGGAGCCATCATCCGCGTTGCCATGGCTCGCTTGGCCTTGGCTTGCCAGGCCCCGACACGAGCAATCGCGCATTTTCTTTGCAACCGACCATCAATGCCGCCCAACGGGGCCAGCACGAGCAGTCATCCGCGGTCCCCTGGCCCTGCGCACGTTTGTCTTTGAAACCGAGCATCAATGCCACAGAAAGTGCCGGGGCGCCAGCTGGAGCCATCATCCGACGTGCCATGGCTCTGGTCCCATGGTCTTCGCAACCGAGCATTCGTGACACCCGCGGGGCCAGGACACCAACCCTTCCGACACGAGCATTCGCGCATGTTCTTTGGCCACACAACGGCGCCAGCACGAGCAAAATCATCCGCGGTGCGGTGGCCTTGCACGGCCTTTTGTCTTTGGAACCAACCATCAGTGCCACGGGAAGTGCCGGAGTCCCGGCATCCGCGGTGCCAAGTCATTGCGCCCTTGGTCTCTGCAGCGGGGCATGCCGGGCACTCCCAACCATTGCAAGCAAGCAAGCAAGCAAGAAAGAAAGTAAGTAAGTAAGTAAGTATTACATATAGGGGCGGGACATGCGGGGAGATCTGCGAAACGTGCATTACGGGGCACACGCGTACCTACCGGGGCATACCGACCCCTATTGGGGCACACGTGTGCATATCGGGGCATACCGGGCCTATCGGGGCACACGCGTACATACCGGGGCATACCGAGCCCTACTGGGGCACACGTGCGCATATCGGGGCGTACCAAGCCTATCGGGGCATACGCATGTATCCCAAGGCATACCGAGTCTATCCGGGCATACGCGTTCATACCGGGGCGTAACGGGCCTATCGGGGCATACTTGGGCATATCCGGGCAAAAAATGCCCAAAACTTGCGCAACCTTGGCAACCGTGGTCCATTCCTCTCTATATGCCTAGCCTTGCCAACCGTGGTCCATTCCTCACTATATGCCATGGCCTTGTGCCCATGGTCTTCCCAAGACAGCGTCCAAGGCCCCCGGAAGGCCAAGGGAGCCCAACCCAGCAATGCCCTGCTATGGCAAGCCAAGGCCAAGCATTCCGGTGCCTATCCGGGCAAAAATGCGATTCCTCTCTATATGCCTAGCCTTGGCAACCGTGGTCCATTCCCCACCATATGCCATGGCCTTGTGCCCATGGTCTTCCCAAGACAGTGTCCAAGGCGCCCGGAAGGCCAAGGGAGCCCAACCCAGCAATGCCCTGCTTTGGCAAGCCAAGGCCAAGCATTCCGGTGCCTAACCTTGGCAACCGTGGTCCTTTCCTCACCATATGCCATGGCCTTGTGCCCATGGTCTTCGCAAGACATCGTCCAAGGCGCCCAAAAGGCCAAGGGAGCCCAACCCAGCAATGCCCTGCTAGGGCAAGCCAAGGCCAAGCATTCCGGTGCCTAACCTTGGCAACCGTGGTCCTTTCCTCACCATATGCCATGGCCTTGTGCCCATGGTCTTCGCAAGACATCGTCCAAGGCGCCCAAAAGGCCAAGGGAGCCCAACCCAGCAATGCCTTGCTAGGACAAGCCAAGGCCAAGCATTCCGGTGCCTATCCGGGCAAAAACGCCCAAAGCATGCCCATTCCTTAGCCTATCCAGGCAAAAACGCCCAAAATC
>NW_027518867.1:20000-22500 GCF_043159265.1 Tasmannia lanceolata | reverse complement strand
GCTCGTGCCCAAAGCTAGTGCGCAAGGCTTGTGTGCAAGGCTACTGCGATGGGCCAGTGCCCAAGGCTTGTGAGCAAGGCTTGTATGCATGGCTTGTGTGCAAGGCTAGCGTCCAAGGCTTGTGCGCATGGCTTGTGCGCAAGGCTTGTGTCCAAGGCTTTTGTGCAAGGCTCGTGCGCAAGGCTAGTGTGCAAGGCTTGTGCGCATTGGCAGGTAGCCCACCAGCATGCACGATCCAAATGCCACTCACGCGACAACACGGTGCCAAGCCGGGCATGGTGTGCACTCAAAACCAATCAACGGACAGAGGTCATGCGTCATGGGGGGGATCTAGCAAGGCCATGGGGAAGGTCATGGAGGACCTTGGAAGCAAGCGCAAGACGAGAGCGAATCGAACAAGGGGCCAGGACGGGGCCTTGTGCCCATGGTCTTCGCAAGACAGCGTCCAAGGCACCCGAAAGCCCAAGGGAACCCAAACCCGGCCGACACTTGCAATCGCACATGCTCTCTGCAACACACCATCAATGCCGCCCAACGGGGCCAGCACGAGCAGTCCTCCGCGGTCCCCTGGCCCTGCGCACGTTTGTCTTCGAAACCGAGCATCAATGCCACAGAAAGTGCCGGGGCGCCAGCTGGAGCCATCATCCGCGTTGCCATGGCTCGCTTGGCCTTGGCTTGCCAGGCCCCGACACGAGCAATCGCGCATTTTCTTTGCAACCGACCATCAATGCCGCCCAACGGGGCCAGCACGAGCAGTCATCCGCGGTCCCCTGGCCCTGCGCACGTTTGTCTTTGAAACCGAGCATCAATGCCACAGAAAGTGCCGGGGCGCCAGCTGGAGCCATCATCCGACGTGCCATGGCTCTGGTCCCATGGTCTTCGCAACCGAGCATTCGTGACACCCGCGGGGCCAGGACACCAACCCTTCCGACACGAGCATTCGCGCATGTTCTTTGGCCACACAACGGCGCCAGCACGAGCAAAATCATCCGCGGTGCGGTGGCCTTGCACGGCCTTTTGTCTTTGGAACCAACCATCAGTGCCACGGGAAGTGCCGGAGTCCCGGCATCCGCGGTGCCAAGTCATTGCGCCCTTGGTCTCTGCAGCGGGGCATGCCGGGCACTCCCAACCATTGCAAGCAAGCAAGCAAGCAAGAAAGAAAGTAAGTAAGTAAGTAAGTATTACATATAGGGGCGGGACATGCGGGGAGATCTGCGAAACGTGCATTACGGGGCACACGCGTACCTACCGGGGCATACCGACCCCTATTGGGGCACACGTGTGCATATCGGGGCATACCGGGCCTATCGGGGCACACGCGTACATACCGGGGCATACCGAGCCCTACTGGGGCACACGTGCGCATATCGGGGCGTACCAAGCCTATCGGGGCATACGCATGTATCCCAAGGCATACCGAGTCTATCCGGGCATACGCGTTCATACCGGGGCGTAACGGGCCTATCGGGGCATACTTGGGCATATCCGGGCAAAAAATGCCCAAAACTTGCGCAACCTTGGCAACCGTGGTCCATTCCTCTCTATATGCCTAGCCTTGCCAACCGTGGTCCATTCCTCACTATATGCCATGGCCTTGTGCCCATGGTCTTCCCAAGACAGCGTCCAAGGCCCCCGGAAGGCCAAGGGAGCCCAACCCAGCAATGCCCTGCTATGGCAAGCCAAGGCCAAGCATTCCGGTGCCTATCCGGGCAAAAATGCGATTCCTCTCTATATGCCTAGCCTTGGCAACCGTGGTCCATTCCCCACCATATGCCATGGCCTTGTGCCCATGGTCTTCCCAAGACAGTGTCCAAGGCGCCCGGAAGGCCAAGGGAGCCCAACCCAGCAATGCCCTGCTTTGGCAAGCCAAGGCCAAGCATTCCGGTGCCTAACCTTGGCAACCGTGGTCCTTTCCTCACCATATGCCATGGCCTTGTGCCCATGGTCTTCGCAAGACATCGTCCAAGGCGCCCAAAAGGCCAAGGGAGCCCAACCCAGCAATGCCCTGCTAGGGCAAGCCAAGGCCAAGCATTCCGGTGCCTAACCTTGGCAACCGTGGTCCTTTCCTCACCATATGCCATGGCCTTGTGCCCATGGTCTTCGCAAGACATCGTCCAAGGCGCCCAAAAGGCCAAGGGAGCCCAACCCAGCAATGCCTTGCTAGGACAAGCCAAGGCCAAGCATTCCGGTGCCTATCCGGGCAAAAACGCCCAAAGCATGCCCATTCCTTAGCCTATCCAGGCAAAAACGCCCAAAATCTGCACATTCTAGTGCCTATCCGGGCAAAAACGCCCACCAGCATGCCACCCTCCTATAGGGTTTGCGCAACCAACCAGCCTAACCACCAGTGGCAACCAAAGGTGCTGTTAGCGACGACTTCTGAAGACGCAACGAGACGCGACGTGTTTGCGCCCAGACGCGACGAGACGATGCGGGATCTGCGCCCAAGAATGCCTAGACCCGTCGACTTGATGCGGGATCAGCTCGCCCAAGCATGCCT
>NW_027518867.1:5000-10000 GCF_043159265.1 Tasmannia lanceolata | reverse complement strand
CGGGGCGTACCAAGCCTATCGGGGCATACGCATGTATCCCAAGGCATACCGAGTCTATCCGGGCATACGCGTTCATACCGGGGCGTAACGGGCCTATCGGGGCATACTTGGGCATATCCGGGCAAAAAATGCCCAAAACTTGCGCAACCTTGGCAACCGTGGTCCATTCCTCTCTATATGCCTAGCCTTGCCAACCGTGGTCCATTCCTCACTATATGCCATGGCCTTGTGCCCATGGTCTTCCCAAGACAGCGTCCAAGGCCCCCGGAAGGCCAAGGGAGCCCAACCCAGCGATGCCCTGCTATGGCAAGCCAAGGCCAAGCATTCCGGTGCCTATCCGGGCAAAAATGCGATTCCTCTCTATATGCCTAGCCTTGGCAACCGTGGTCCATTCCCCACCATATGCCATGGCCTTGTGCCCATGGTCTTCCCAAGACAGTGTCCAAGGCGCCCGGAAGGCCAAGGGAGCCCAACCCAGCAATGCCCTGCTTTGGCAAGCCAAGGCCAAGCATTCCGGTGCCTAACCTTGGCAACCGTGGTCCTTTCCTCACCATATGCCATGGCCTTGTGCCCATGGTCTTCGCAAGACATCGTCCAAGGCGCCCAAAAGGCCAAGGGAGCCCAACCCAGCAATGCCTTGCTAGGACAAGCCAAGGCCAAGCATTCCGGTGCCTATCCGGGCAAAAACGCCCAAAGCATGCCCATTCCTTAGCCTATCCAGGCAAAAACGCCCAAAATCTGCACATTCTAGTGCCTATCCGGGCAAAAACGCCCACCAGCATGCCACCCTCCTATAGGGTTTGCGCAACCAACCAGCCTAACCACCAGTGGCAACCAAAGGTGCTGTTAGCGACGACTTCTGAAGACGCAACGAGACGCGACGTGTTTGCGCCCAGACGCGACGAGACGATGCGGGATCTGCGCCCAAGAATGCCTAGACCCGTCGACTTGATGCGGGATCAGCTCGCCCAAGCATGCCTAGTGTGCAAGGCCTGTGTGCAAGGCTAGTGTCCAAGGCTAGTGTGCAAGGCTCATGTGGAACGCTAGTGCGCAAGGCTAGTGCCCAAGGCTTGTGTGCCAGGCCCGTGTGCAAGGCTAGTGTCCAGGGCTTGTGTGCATTGCTTGAGTGCAAGGCTTGTGTGCATTGCTCGAGTGCATGGCTTGTGTGCAAGGGTTGTGCGCAAGGCTAGTGTGCGGGGCTTGTGCGCATGGCTAATGTGCACGGCTTGTGTGCATGGCTACCGTGCAAGGCTAGTTTGCATGGCTAGGGTGCAAGGCTCGCATGCGAGGCTAGTGTGCAAGGCTGCGTGCAAGGGAAGCGTGCAGGGCGAGTGTGCGAGGCCACTGTGCACGGCGCCAGCACTAGCGAGCCATCATCCGCGTTGCCATGGCTCGCTTGGCCTTGGCTTGCCAGGCCCCGACACGAGCAATCGCGCATTTTCTTTGCAACCGACCATCAATGCCGCCCAACGGGGCCAGCACGAGCAGTCATCCGCGGTCCCCTGGCCCTGCGCACGTTTGTCTTTGAAACCGAGCATCAATGCCACAGAAAGTGCCGGGGCGCCAGCTGGAGCCATCATCCGACGTGCCATGGCTCGCTTGGCCTTGGCTTGCCGGGCCCCGACACGAGCAATCGCGCATTTTCTTTGCAACCGACCATCAATGCCGCCCAACGGGGCCAGCACGAGCAGTCATCCGCGGTCCCCTGGCACTGCGCACGTTTGTCTTTGAAACCGAGCATCAATGCCACAGAAAGTGCCGGGGCGCCAGCTGGAGCCATCATCCGACGTGCCACGGCTCTGGTCCCATGGTCTTCGCAACCGAGCATTCGTGACACCCGCGGGGCCAGGACACCAACCCTTCCGACACGAGCATTCGCGCATGTTCTTTGGCCACACAACGGCGCCAGCACGAGCAAAATCATCCGCGGTGCGGTGGCCTTGCACGGCCTTTTGTCTTTGGAACCAACCATCAGTGCCACGGGAAGTGCCGGAGTCCCGGCATCCGCGGTGCCAAGTCATTGCGCCCTTGGTCTCTGCAGCGGGGCATGCCGGGCACTCCCAACCATTGCAAGCAAGCAAGCAAGCAAGAAAGAAAGTAAGTAAGTAAGTAAGTATTACATATAGGGGCGGGACATGCGGGGAGATCTGCGAAACGTGCATTACGGGGCACACGCGTACCTACCGGGGCATACCGACCCCTATTGGGGCACACGTGTGCATATCGGGGCATACCGGGCCTATCGGGGCACACGCGTACATACCGGGGCATACCGAGCCCTACTGGGGCACACGTGCGCATATCGGGGCGTACCAAGCCTATCGGGGCATACGCATGTATCCCAAGGCATACCGAGTCTATCCGGGCATACGCGTTCATACCGGGGCGTAACGGGCCTATCGGGGCATACTTGGGCATATCCGGGCAAAAAATGCCCAAAACTTGCGCAACCTTGGCAACCGTGGTCCATTCCTCTCTATATGCCTAGCCTTGCCAACCGTGGTCCATTCCTCACTATATGCCATGGCCTTGTGCCCATGGTCTTCCCAAGACAGCGTCCAAGGCCCCCGGAAGGCCAAGGGAGCCCAACCCAGCAATGCCCTGCTATGGCAAGCCAAGGCCAAGCATTCCGGTGCCTATCCGGGCAAAAATGCAATTCCTCTCTATATGCCTAGCCTTGGCAACCGTGGTCCATTCCCCACCATATGCCATGGCCTTGTGCCCATGGTCTTCCCAAGACAGTGTCCAAGGCGCCCGGAAGGCCAAGGGAGCCCAACCCAGCAATGCCCTGCTTTGGCAAGCCAAGGCCAAGCATTCCGGTGCCTAACCTTGGCAACCGTGGTCCTTTCCTCACCATATGCCATGGCCTTGTGCCCATGGTCTTCGCAAGACATCGTCCAAGGCGCCCAAAAGGCCAAGGGAGCCCAACCCAGCAATGCCTTGCTAGGACAAGCCAAGGCCAAGCATTCCGGTGCCTATCCGGGCAAAAACGCCCAAAGCATGCCCATTCCTTAGCCTATCCAGGCAAAAACGCCCAAAATCTGCACATTCTAGTGCCTATCCGGGCAAAAACGCCCACCAGCATGCCACCCTCCTATAGGGTTTGCGCAACCAACCAGCCTAACCACCAGTGGCAACCAAAGGTGCTGTTAGCGACGACTTCTGAAGACGCAACGAGACGCGACGTGTTTGCGCCCAGACGCGACGAGACGATGCGGGATCTGCGCCCAAGAATGCCTAGACCCGTCGACTTGATGCGGGATCAGCTCGCCCAAGCATGCCTAGTGTGCAAGGCCTGTGTGCAAGGCTAGTGTCCAAGGCTAGTGTGCAAGGCTCATGTGGAACGCTAGTGCGCAAGGCTAGTGCCCAAGGCTTGTGTGCCAGGCCCGTGTGCAAGGCTAGTGTCCAGGGCTTGTGTGCATTGCTTGAGTGCAAGGCTTGTGTGCATTGCTCGAGTGCATGGCTTGTGTGCAAGGGTTGTGCGCAAGGCTAGTGTGCGGGGCTTGTGCGCATGGCTAATGTGCACGGCTTGTGTGCATGGCTACCGTGCAAGGCTAGTTTGCATGGCTAGGGTGCAAGGCTCGCATGCGAGGCTAGTGTGCAAGGCTGCGTGCAAGGGAAGCGTGCAGGGCGAGTGTGCGAGGCCACTGTGCACGGCGCCAGCACTAGCGAGCCATCATCCGCGTTGCCATGGCTCGCTTGGCCTTGGCTTGCCAGGCCCCGACACGAGCAATCGCGCATTTTCTTTGCAACCGACCATCAATGCCGCCCAACGGGGCCAGCACGAGCAGTCATCCGCGGTCCCCTGGCCCTGCGCACGTTTGTCTTTGAAACCGAGCATCAATGCCACAGAAAGTGCCGGGGCGCCAGCTGGAGCCATCATCCGACGTGCCATGGCTCGCTTGGCCTTGGCTTGCCGGGCCCCGACACGAGCAATCGCGCATTTTCTTTGCAACCGACCATCAATGCCGCCCAACGGGGCCAGCACGAGCAGTCATCCGCGGTCCCCTGGCACTGCGCACGTTTGTCTTTGAAACCGAGCATCAATGCCACAGAAAGTGCCGGGGCGCCAGCTGGAGCCATCATCCGACGTGCCATGGCTCTGGTCCCATGGTCTTCGCAACCGAGCATTCGTGACACCCGCGGGGCCAGGACACCAACCCTTCCGACACGAGCATTCGCGCATGTTCTTTGGCCACACAACGGCGCCAGCACGAGCAAAATCATCCGCGGTGCGGTGGCCTTGCACGGCCTTTTGTCTTTGGAACCAACCATCAGTGCCACGGGAAGTGCCGGAGTCCCGGCATCCGCGGTGCCAAGTCATTGCGCCCTTGGTCTCTGCAGCGGGGCATGCCGGGCACTCCCAACCATTGCAAGCAAGCAAGCAAGCAAGAAAGAAAGTAAGTAAGTAAGTAAGTATTACATATAGGGGCGGGACATGCGGGGAGATCTGCGAAACGTGCATTACGGGGCACACGCGTACCTACCGGGGCATACCGACCCCTATTGGGGCACACGTGTGCATATCGGGGCATACCGGGCCTATCGGGGCACACGCGTACATACCGGGGCATACCGAGCCCTACTGGGGCACACGTGCGCATATCGGGGCGTACCAAGCCTATCGGGGCATACGCATGTATCCCAAGGCATACCGAGTCTATCCGGGCATACGCGTTCATACCGGGGCGTAACGGGCCTATCGGGGCATACTTGGGCATATCCGGGCAAAAAATGCCCAAAACTTGCGCAACCTTGGCAACCGTGGTCCATTCCTCTCTATATGCCTAGCCTTGCCAACCGTGGTCCATTCCTCACTATATGCCATGGCCTTGTGCCCATGGTCTTCCCAAGACAGCGTCCAAGGCCCCCGGAAGGCCAAGGGAGCCCAACCCAGCAATGCCCTGCTATGGCAAGCCAAGGCCAAGCATTCCGGTGCCTATCCGGGCAAAAATGCGATTCCTCTCTATATGCCTAGCCTTGGCAACCGTGGTCCATTC
>NW_027518866.1:7500-25000 GCF_043159265.1 Tasmannia lanceolata | reverse complement strand
ATATCAATACTCATACTAGTACTAATACTAATAATGATAGTGATCAAGCGGAAGAAGTGGCTTTGATACGTTACTCACAACAATCGGATTTTCGTCGGGATCTAATCAAAGGATCCATGCGCGCTCAAAGACGTAAAACAGTGACTTGGGAAATGTTTCAAACAAATGTGCATTCCCCGCTTTTTTTGGACAGAATAGACAAAACATTTTTTTTCTCTTTTGATATCTCTGGAATGATTAATCCACTTTTTAGGAATTGGATAGGAAAGGATCCGCAACTCAAAACCTCAGATTCTGAGGAGGAAGAGGCAAAAGAAAAGAGAGAAAAAAAAGAAAGAGCAAAAAGAGGAGAATGAACGGATAGCAATATCAGAAACTTGGGATACTATTATATTTGCTCAAGCAATAAGAGGTTCTATGTTAGTAACCCAATCGATTCTTAGAAAATACATCATATTGCCTTCATTGATAATAGCTAAAAATCTTGGCCGTATGTTATTATTTCAATTTCCCGAGTGGTACGAGGATTTGAAGGAGTGGAATAAAGAAATGCATGTTAAATGCACCTATAATGGTGTTCAATTATCAGAAACAGAATTTCCGAAAAACTGGTTAACAGATGGGATTCAGATAAAGATCTTATTTCCTTTCTGTCTGAAACCTTGGCGGGGATCTAAACTACAATTTCATCATAGAGATCCAATGAAAAACAAAGGAAAAATAGAAAATTTTTGTTTTTTAACGGTCTGGGGAATGGAAACTGAATTACCTTTTGGTTCTCCACGAAAAGAACCTTCTTTTTTTGAACCCATTTTTAAAGAACTCGAAAAAAAAACGAGAAAAGTTCAAAAAAAATATTTTCGAGTTTTCAGAATTTTAAAAGAAAGAACAAAATGTTGTCTAAAGGTCTCAAAAGAAAAAATAAGATGGGTTATCAAAATAGTTCTATTTATAAAAAGAATAATGAAAGAGCTTACAAAAGTGAACTCAATTTTATTATTTGGGTTGAGGAAAGGCTATCAACCGAGTGAAACTGGAAAAGATTTCATAATCAGTAATAAGATTACTCACGACTCGACTATTCAAATTAGATCCATGGATTGGACAAATTATTCACTGACAGAAAAAAAAATGAAAGATCTGACTGATAGTACAACCAAAATCAAAAATCAAATAGAAAAAATAAAAAAAGACAAGAAAAAAATATTTCTAACTACAGATACAGATATAAATATTAGTCCTAACAAGACAAGTTTTGATGATGAAAGATCGGAATCACAGAAACATATTTGGCAGAGATCAAAAAAAAGAAGTGCCCGATTAATACGTAAATCGCAATATTTTATAAAATATTTCATTGAAAGAATATACATAGATATCTTTCTATGTGCCATTAACATTCCCAGGATTAATACACAACTTTTCCTTGAATCAACAAAAAATCTTATCGATAAATATATTTACAATAATGAAACAAATAAAGAAGGAATTGATGAAACAAATCAAAATACAACTCAGTTTATTTTGACTATCCAAAAGTCACTTTCTATTTCGAATATTCGAAATAATAATTCACAGATTTATTGTAACTTATCTTTCTTGTCCCAAGCATATGTATTTTACAAATTATCACAAAACCAAGAAGTTATTAACAAGTATCACTTGATATCTGTACTTCAATATCATGGCGCATCTCCTTTTATTAAGCATAGAATAAAGGACTATTTGGGTACACGAGGAATTTTTGATTTCAAACCAAGACATAAGAAATTTTCGAATTCCAGAATGAATGAATGGAAAAACTGGTTAAAGCGTCATTATCAATACAATTTATCTCAGAATAGATGGTCTAGATTAGTATCGAAAAAATGGCGAACTAGAGTCAATCATCGTCGTACGATTGAAAATAAAGATTCCAAAAAATGGGATTCATATGAAAAAGAAAAAGACCAATTCATTTATTACGAGAAAGAAAATGATTGCGCGGTGAATTCATTGCCGAGTCAAAAAGAAAAATTTAAAAAACACTACAGATATGATCTTTTATCGTGTAAATATATTAATTATGAGGATAGGAAGAGCTCATATATTTATGTATCCCCGTTAAAAGTAAATGGGGGCCGAGAGATTCCCTATAATGACAACACACCTAAACCCGAATCATGTTATGTACTGGGGGATATAGCTATTAGTGATTATCTAGAAGAAGAGTCTATTATGGATACGGGTAAAAATCCGGATAGAAAATATTTTGAGTGGAGAATTCTGCATTTTTGTCTTAGAAAAAATATCGATATTGATACCTGGACCGATATGGATACTGGGACCAATATTAATAAAAATACTAAGAATGGGATTAATGATTATGAAATAATTGATAAAAAAGATCTTTTTTATTTCACGATTCATCAAGAAATCAACCCACCCAATCAAAAAAAAAACTTTTTTGATTGGATGGGAATGAATGAAGAAATGCGATATCGTCCCATATCGAATCTGGAATCTTGGTTCTTCCCAGAATTTGTGCGACTTTATGATACATATAAAATGAAACCATGGATCATACCAATCAAATTACTTCTTTTAAATTTTCATGGAAATAAAAACATTAGTGAAAATAAAAACATTAGTGAAAATCAAAAAAAAGATCTTCGTATATCATCTAATCAAAAAGAATATCTTGAATTAGAGAACCGAAATAAAGAAAAAGAAGAAGAACAGCCGGGCCAAGGGGATATTAGATCAGATGCACGAAACCAAGAGAATCTTGAATCAGATGCACAAAAAAAAAAAAAATATGTTGAAAAGGATTACGCGGAATCAGACATTAAAAAAAGGAGAAAGAAAAGAAAATACAAGAGCAACAGAGAAGCAGAACTAGAGTTCTTCCTAAAAAGATATTTGCTTTTTCAATTGAGATGGGACGATTCTTTGAATCAAAGAATGATCAATAATATCAAGGTATATTGCCTCCTGCTTAGACTGATAAATCCAAGGGAAATTGCTATATCCTCTATTCAAAGAGGAGAAATGCGCCTGGACGTAATGTTGATTCAGAAGGATCTCACTCTTACGGAATTGATAAAAAGGGGAATATTTATTATTGAACCAGCCCGCCTGTCTATAAAACGGGATGGACAATTTATTATGTATCAAACCATAGGCATTTCATTGGTCCATAAGAGTAAACACCAAACTAATCGAGAACGTCGAGAAAAAAAATATGTTGATGAGAATTCTTTCAATGGATCTATTGCACAACATGGAAAGATGCTTATGAATGGAGATGAAAATCATTATGATTTTCTTGTTCCTGAAAATATTCTATCTCCTAGACGTCGTAGAAAATTGAGAATTTTAATGTGTTTCAATTTCAGTAATGAGAATATTGTGGATATAAATCCAGTATTTTTCAATGAGAATAACGTAAAGAACTCTGGGCAATTTTTGGATGAGGACAAGTGTCTTGATACAGATACAAATAAATTCATTCAATTCAAATTATTTCTTTGGCCCAATTATCGATTAGAAGATTTAGCTTGTATGAATCGCTATTGGTTTGATACGAATAATGGCAGTCGTTTCAGTATGTCAAGAATATATATGTATCCACGATTCAGAATTAGTTAATGGTACATTTTATATACATCATGTATCATAGCCGATATATGAAGACAGACAGGTGTACACACACGTTGTGTTACATTACATTCTGACACATGATACTGATTCAATGACGTATCAATTGGACCTAGGAATGAATCAACAGAATCTTCTTAAACCCAAATCATTCTCTTTCGTGGGTCCAGAAATGTACCATCCCTTTCTATGTATTGTATCCGAATCAAATTACAAATTAAATTGGATTTATTAATTCAATTTAAATAGAAAAAGTTATTATATGAATAAATCCAGATTATTGTGTGTACCAGATCGAAATGACTGGCATTATCATTTTATTATTATTCCTGATCGGTAAAATCCATATTTGTGGGAACGAAAGAAAAAAAAAAAGAGAGAAGAATTATTCTTTTTTATGGTAAAAAATTTATTTATCTCGGTTATTCCGCAAGAAGAAAAAGAAAAAAACAAAGGGTCTGTTGAATTTCAAGTATTCAATTTCACCAATAAGATACGGAGACTTACTGCACATTTTGAATTTCACAGAAAAGACTATTTATCTCAGAGAGGTCTGCGAAAAATTCTGGGAAAACGTCAACGGCTGCTGGCTTATTTGTCAAAAAAAAATAGAGTACGTTATAAGGAATTAATTGGTCAGTTGGATATTCGGGAGCCAAAAAATCGTTAATTTGAGGATTCATTTGAATTTTTTGGTTTATTAGATCTTGAATTTTGATGAACTTTGTTTCGTTTTCAACAATTCATGGAATAATGAATCGGGGAAGAAAGCATATGACTGTACCGGCTACAAAAAAAGACCTCATGATAGTCAATATGGGCCCTCACCACCCATCAATGCATGGTGTTCTTCGACTCATTGTTACTCTAGATGGTGAAGATGTTATTGACTGTGAACCTATATTGGGTTATTTACACAGAGGAATGGAAAAAATTGCGGAAAACCGAACAATTATACAATATCTGCCGTATGTAACACGTTGGGATTATTTAGCTACTATGTTCACAGAGGCAATAACGGTAAATGCCCCCGAACAATTGGGAAATATTCAAGTACCTAAAAGAGCCAGTTATATCAGAGTTATTATGCTGGAGCTAAGTCGTATAGCTTCTCATTTGTTATGGCTTGGGCCTTTTATGGCAGATATCGGTGCACAGACTCCTTTCTTCTATATTTTCCGAGAGAGAGAATTGCTATATGATCTATTCGAAGCTGCCACAGGTATGCGAATGATGCATAATTATTTCCGTATCGGAGGAGTAGCTGCTGATCTACCTCACGGATGGATAGATAAATGTTTGGATTTCTGCGATTATTCTTTAACAGGAGTTGTTGAATATCAAAAGCTTATTACGCGGAATCCTATTTTTTTGGAACGAGTTGAAGGAGTGGGCATTATTGGTGGAGAGGAAGCAATAAATTGGGGTTTATCGGGACCAATGCTACGAGCTTCCGGAATCCAATGGGATCTTCGTAAAGTTGATCATTATGAGTGTTACGATGAATTCGATTGGGAAGTCCAATGGCAAAAAGAAGGAGACTCATTAGCTCGTTATTTAGTACGAATCAGTGAAATGACGGAATCTATAAAAATTCTTCAACAGGCTCTGGAAGGAATTCCGGGGGGACCCTATGAGAATTTAGAAGTACGACGCTTTGATAGAGCAAAGGATTCTGAATGGAACGATTTTGAATACCGATTCATTAGTAAAAAACCTTCTCCCACCTTTGAATTGTTAAAACAAGAACTTTATGTGAGAGTAGAAGCCCCAAAAGGAGAATTAGGAATTTTTCTGATAGGAGATAATAGTGTTTTTCCCTGGAGATGGAAAATTCGTCCACCGGGTTTCATAAATTTGCAAATTATTCCTCAGCTAGTTAAAAGAATGAAATTGGCTGATATCATGACGATACTAGGTAGTATAGATATCATTATGGGAGAAGTTGATCGTTGAAATGATAATTGATACGACAGAAGTACAAGCTATCAATTCTTTTTCCAGATCGGAATCTTTAAAAGAAGGCTATGGCCTTATAGGGACGCTTGTCCCTATTTTTACTCCCGTATCGGGGATCACAATAGGGGTACTCGTGATTGTGTGGTTAGAAAGAGAAATATCCGCAGGGATACAACAACGTATTGGGCCTGAATATGCTGGTCCCTTGGGAATTCTTCAAGCTCTAGCGGATGGGACAAAACTGCTTTTCAAAGAGGATCTTCTCCCATCTAGAGGAGATATTCGTTTATTCAGTATCGGGCCATCCATAGCGGTCATATCAATTCTACTAAGTTATTCAGTAATTCCTTTTGGCTATCGCCTTGTTCTAGCCGATCTCGGTATAGGTGTTTTTTTGTGGATCGCCATTTCCAGTATTGCTCCTATTGGACTTCTTATGTCAGGATATGGATCGAATAATAAATATTTCAGGTGGTCTACGAGCTGCTGCTCAATCTATTAGTTATGAAATACCATTAACTCCATGTGTGTTATCAATATCTCTACGTGTGATTCGTTGCAACATTAACTTTTATTTCTTTCCTTTATTTCTAGGAAAGAGGTTGAATGTATTGAATAGATATCTTGATTTTTTTATTCACCATTTAGGTTGATGAACTAAACGAGATGGTTATATGAGTGAAACAAAACAGCTTATGAATTCGCAGTAAGAAGATTGATTCTCATTCCCTATGTACGAGAGGAAAGTGTAAGTAAAGATAAGCGGTGGAAACTGTTTACCCCAAGATTGGTTGATTAGTCATCATGACTTGAAGCGGGTGCAAAAGATCAACTGTATGGAGTTTCTACAATTGTTATTGTATGCATTATCATATCGGGAATCAATCAAAAATGAGTGGACGGTTAGGAACACCAAGGTACACAAAGGATTCGTCATGGAAATAATGTAAGGTATCAAAAACCAAAGGGATATTTTTGCATAAAAGGAATCATAATGAGGGCTTTAAGTTGGTAGAAATGATCAAGCAGTACTTCCCCATGATTCCGATCCAGAGTATGCTCCTATCCACTGATTAAAGAAATGACTATCGGGAACGAAGTAATCCTTTATTTTTTTTTTGAGAATCCCCTCTTCTGCGAAAGAAGAACAGGAACGAAAGAAATGGAATGCAATAGGAAAAATAAATAGTAATAGATCTTTCTTTATTCTTTCTTTCCTCCATCCCATCCGTATTAATACAGATAGGCTTCTTATCATGATTCATGAAATGAACTAATGTAGAGTGTCTAATTCTTTTTCGTAATCGAAAGATATGGGTAGAAATATCTATTGATACAACGAGTATTTTATTGAAAGATTAAGCTATTACTGAACAAAGATAAATTGTAATATTAATTATAAAATAAATTATGAGAGCAATTCGGAAGCACTTTGAATTTGTTATTATAGCAGACAGAATTCCATTGGTCTAATTAGGGACTCCCTGATGCATCTTTACTCTATTCACTCTCAAAAAATGCCGAGGTAATACTGAATCAGTCCTTAGATTTATTTGTGGCCATCGAGGAGCCGTATGAAGCTGAGGTCTCATGTACGGTTCTGAAATAGCGATGGGAACAGTGATGTTATCATCGACTATGATTATCTAACAGTTCAAGTACAATTGATATAGTTGAGGCACAGTCAAAATATGGGTTTTGGGGATGGAATCTGTGGCGTCAACCCATAGGGTTTATAGTTTTTATAATTTCTTCCCTAGCAGAATGTGAGAGATTACCTTTTGATTTACCAGAAGCAGAAGAAGAATTAGTAGCGGGTTATCAAACCGAATATTCAGGTATCAAATTTGGTTTATTTTACGTTGCTTCTTACCTAAATCTACTAGTTTCTTCATTATTTGTAACAGTTCTTTACTTGGGCGGGTGGAATCTCTCTATTCCGTACATATTCATTCCTGAACTTTTCGGAATAAATAAAACGGGGGGAGTATTTGGAACAACGATTGGTATCCTTATTACATTAGCTAAAGCTTATTTGTTCCTGTTCATTCCTATCACAACAAGATGGACTTTACCTAGGATGAGAATGGACCAACTATTAAATCTTGGATGGAAATTTCTTTTACCCATTTCTCTGGGTAATCTATTATTGACAACTTCTTCCCAACTCCTTTCACTGTAACAGTATATGATACTCTAGATTCATAACCTCCCTTAAGCAAGAGAAAGAAATATCAAATTATTCATGGATAGCCACGATATGTTCCCTATGATGACTGGGTTCATGAATTATGGTCAACAAACAGTACGAGCTGCAAGGTACATTGGTCAAAGTTTCATGATTACCTTATCCCACGCGAATCGTTTACCTATAACTATTCAATATCCTTATGAAAAATCGATCACATCAGAGCGTTTCCGTGGTCGAATCCACTTTGAATTTGATAAATGCATTGCTTGTGAAGTATGTGTTCGTGTATGTCCCATAGATCTACCCGTTGTTGATTGGAGATTGGAAACAGATATTAGAAAGAAACGGTTGCTTAATTATAGTATTGATTTTGGAATCTGTATATTTTGTGGTAACTGCGTCGAGTATTGTCCAACAAACTGTCTATCAATGACTGAAGAATATGAACTTTCCACTTATGATCGTCACGAATTGAATTATAATCAAATTGCTTTGGGTCGGTTACCAATGTCAGTAATTGGGGATTACACAATTCGAACAATTATGAATTCGACTCAAATTAAAATAACCACAGATAAACCCCTTGATTCAATAACGATTACCAATGACTAAGATTCATTTTTGATCTAAAGGAGTGAAGCTTCTTTCATTTTGGTTGGTCAGTAACTACAAATCATAACTATTGATTGGTGAGAATCGCGGCTTGATTTGGATTTAGAATATATGAATATAGTCATGATGATTTCGGAATATCAAACTCCGAACTACTCTTTCGGATACAGAAGTGGAATTAGTCCAATAACTGTATCTACCTCAATCCAGACCCCATTACGATTCAATTAGAAACGTATCATATACAAGAAAAAAACAAGGTAACCTCTTTTTTCCTGGCTGGGTCAGTAAGGTCATGAAATATTTCAACTTTTTTTTATCTCTTATTTTATACATAATGGATTTACCTGGGCCAATACATGATATTCTTTTAGTATTTTTGGGATCAGGTCTTATACTAGGGGGTCTAGGAGTGGTATTACTTACCAATCCCATTTTTTCTGCCTTTTCATTGGGATTGGTTCTTGTTTGTATATCCTTATTCCATATTCTATCTAACTCCTATTTTGTAGCTGCTGCACAGCTCCTTATTTACGTGGGAGCTGTAAATGTCTTAATCATATTTGCTGTGATGTTCATGAATGGTTCAGAATATTACAATGATTTCTATCTTTGGACCGTTGGAGATGGGGTCACTTCACTGGTTTGTACAAGTATTCTTTTTTCACTAATTACTACTATTTCAGATACGTCATGGTATGGGATTATTTGGACTACAGGATCAAACCAGATTATAGAGCAGGACCTGATAAGTAATGTTCAACAAATTGGGATTCATTTATCAACAGATTTTTATCTTCCATTTGAACTCATTTCTATAATTCTTTTAGTTGCCTTGATAGGTGCAATTGCTATGGCTCGTCAGTAATAAATACTTAGAATTAGAAATGAATTAGAAATCCAAAATAAAATTAAAATAAATTTAAAATAAAAATAAATAAGGCCTTGTTCTGTCTTCTTGTATTGTTATTACATCCATTTTGCTTCAATTCAATTTATATATTTATTGTTCATATATTAAATTAAAAAGGGTTTTGTTTTAGTTCGATCCATTACCAATACCTTCCTTTGTTCCGTACTTGTTTTATATTCGAGTCAATCAGTGAAATTGTTGTTCATATTGAAATGAATCGAGATTGATGAGGAGTTGGTCAATGATGCTCGAGCATGTACTTATTTTGAGTGCCTATTTATTTTCTATTGGTATTTATGGATTGATCACAAGTCGAAATATGGTTAGAGCACTTATGTGTCTTGAGCTTATACTGAATGCGGTTAATATGAATCTCGTAACGTTTTCTGATTTATTTGATAGTCGACAATTAAAAGGAGACATTTTCTCGATCTTTGTTATAGCTATTGCAGCCGCTGAAGCAGCTATTGGGCCAGCTATTGTTTCGTCGATCCATCGTAACAGAAAATCAACTCGTATCAATCAATCGAACTTGTTGAATAAATAGTCATAATGATATAAAAAAAGACAGATATATATAATATTATATTCACCAATTAAAATTAGCATATATGACTCGTATGACCATGTTTGCTGAAACGTAAGAAATCAAAGTATCTTGGTCCTCTTTCCTAAACAGATCCAGAGGTAAATTGATTCTAAAAAAAAATCAATTCTGGTAAACTACTGATTCATCTGGTATCTACAATATATGATTCATTTACTACCGATTTTACCAGATCGAAAATTGATAACGTTCAAAAAATTGATAGACACAATGTCACATTCAGTAAAGATTTATGATACATGTATAGGATGTACTCAATGTGTACGAGCCTGCCCCACAGATGTATTGGAAATGATACCTTGGGACGGATGTAAAGCTAAGCAAATTGCTCCTGCTCCAAGAACAGAAGACTGTGTAGGTTGTAAGAGATGTGAATCCGCTTGTCCAACAGATTTCTTGAGTGTCCGGGTTTATTTATGGCATGAGACAACTCGCAGCATGGGTCTAGCTTATTGATACGTTCCGTAAAACTCTACTTGAATCCATTTGATTCTTCTTTACCGACAAAAACCCGTACTCGAGAAAATATATTATTTCGAGCGCGGGTTTTTATGGTCAAAGTCTATCTTGTCTTTACCACGAGTTATTTTCCTTGGTTAACAATAATTGTTGTTTTTCCAATATCCGCGGGTTCATCAATTTTCTTTCTCCCTCATAGAGGAAATAAGGTGGTGAGATGGTATACTATATGCATCTGCTTGTTAGAACTCCTTCTAACGACCTATGCATTCTGTTATCATTTCCAATTGGACGATCCATTAATCCAATTGGAGGAGGATTATAAATGGATAAATATTTTGTATTTTCACTGGAGACTCGGGATCGATGGACTTTCCATCGGACCCATTTTACTGACGGGATTCATCACTACTTTAGCTACTTTAGCGGCTTGGCCAGTTACTAGAGATTCGCGATTGTTCCATTTCCTGATGTTAGCAATGTACAGCGGTCAAATAGGATCATTTTCTTCTCGAGACCTTTTACTTTTTTTCATCATGTGGGAGTTAGAATTAATTCCTGTTTACCTACTTTTATCCATGTGGGGAGGTAAGAAACGTCTGTACTCAGCTACAAAGTTCATTTTGTACACTGCGGGGGGTTCCATTTTTCTCTTAATGGGAGTTCCAGGTATGGGTTTATATGGTTCCAATGAACCAACATTAAATTTTGAAACATCAGCTAATCGATCGTATCCCGCGGCATTGGAAATAATATTCTATTTTGGCTTCTTTATTGCTTATGCTGTCAAATCACCGATTATACCCCTACATACATGGTTACCAGATACCCATGGAGAAGCACATTACAGTACATGTATGCTTCTAGCTGGAATTTTATTAAAAATGGGAGCATATGGATTGGTTCGGATCAATATGGAATTATTACCCCATGCTCATTCTATATTTTCTCCCTGGTTGATGATAGTCGGAACGATTCAAATAATCTATGCAGCTTCAACTTCTCCCGGTCAACGCAATTTAAAAAAGCGAATAGCCTATTCCTCCGTATCTCATATGGGTTTCACAATTATCGGAATTGCTTCCATAACTGATATGGGACTCAATGGAGCCATTTTACAAATCATTTCTCATGGATTTATTGGTGCTGCACTCTTTTTCTTGGCAGGAACGAGTTACGATAGAATACGTCTTGTTTATCTCGATGAAATGGGAGGAATAGCTACCACCAATGCCAAAAATATTTACCATGTTAAGTAGCTTCTCGATGGCTTCGCTTGCACTGCCAGGAATGAGTGGTTTTGTTGCAGAATTGGTAGTCTTTTTTGGAATAATTACCAGCCCAAAATACCTTTTAATGCCAAAAATACTAATTACTTTTGTAATGGCAATTGGAATGATATTAACTCCTATTTATTCATTATCTATGTTACGCCAGATGTTCTATGGATACAAACTATTCAATGTTACAAACTCCTACTTTGTGGATTCTGGACCGCGAGAACTATTTGTTTCGATCTGTATCTTTCTACCCGTAATAGGTATCGGTATTTATCCCGATTTCGTTCTCTCACTATCAGTTGAGAAGGTAGAAGCTATTCTATCTAATTACTTTCATAAATAGTTTTCATAAATAAGAAATAAAGTCAAATAATCCTGTGATTTACAAAATCGGTCGCTGTACACTGAAAAAAAAAAAATGAAGTGAATTGGAATTGTAATCAGATACATCTGGAGTTTTTGAGAACCATTTGAATTACTACTTGATTCAAATGGTTCTCAAAAACTCACACTAATTTTCGTTATATATTGGAGATTGATGTTCCCATGTATTCTTCAAGTCCCTTCTTCAATTCGCTGTTAATGTGAATGAACCATAACTATGTAGTCCTATTCCTAATAGATTGACCCCAAAATAGCATATCCAAATTATAAGAAATCCGATAGAAGCTACAATTGCCGAATTAACACCTTGCAAACTTTGATTTGTTCTAGTATGTAAATAAATCGCGAATATGGTCCAAGTAATAAATGCCCAAGTTTCCTTGGGGTCCCAATTCCAATAAGACCCCCATGCCTCATTAGCCCATACTGCTCCCGAAAGAATACCTATGGTTGAAAAGATAAACCCTAGACTAATGACACGATAACTCCAATGATCCAATCGCCGAGTCAATCGATACCTGTGATAATTTCTAAATGAAGGAAAAGAAGTGTTTTGTAAAACACTTCTTTTCTCATTCAAGTATTGGATCTCACCAAAGGAAAATGTCCCAATTAATAAATGATTGGTTTTAACAACAATATCTGTGTTTTTTCGAAATGTGATGACTAGAAAAGCTACTGATAATAACGCTCCACATAAAAGAGCTGCATAGCTCAATAACATCATACTTACGTGCATCATTAACCACTGGGATTGTAGGGCGGGTACTAATATTGCGGATTGATGCATTTCAGTTAAAAGACCTGAAGTGGCAAAGCCTTGGGTAAAAATAGCACTTGGCCCAGTTATTGCGCTTAAATTATTTTTATGGTTCCCCACTTTAGGAACCATATGAATAATGGAGAAACTCCATGAAAGGAACATTAATGATTCATATAAATCACTTAACGGGAAATGTCTCAAATAAATCCAACGAGTTATTAATAATCCTGTTATACAGAAAAAAGTAGCTATAATGCCTTTTTCTGATGAATCACATATTCCTACGATTTGATGGACTAATAAATCCATCAAATGAATCGTAATAACAATTGAAATGATCGAAAAAGATATGTGAGTTAATATATGTTCTAAAGTCGCAAATATCATAAAAAATTATTTTGTAAAAAAAAAAAGGGGGGGTGTGTGTTCCTCAATTATGGAATGGAAATAAGGAAAGGAATTGAATTCCTTATAAGATAGGATTTATCTTGCCCCTTTTAGGGGATGCCGCCACTCGGATTCGAACCGAGATGCTCTAGCACTGCTTCCTAAGAGCAGCGTGTCTACCGATTTCACCATGGCGGCTTGATCGAAATAATAATAGCCCATACTATGTTCAATCGTCGAGATTGATGGATTCAATCCAATCGATCTTAGGAAAGATTAGAATCGATGAATCAAAAAACTCGTTCAAATAAATATTTGAACGTTCAATAATACTTAACTTAGTATAGTGGTATGGTGTCAGTTTTAACAATCATTTTCACGGAGTATAAGTCCCCCTGGACCAGTTGGAACTAGAGGGTTATGTCCTCAGTCGAGGTATACAACTAAAAATTGTCCTTTTTTTTCTATCTCATTTTTTTTTTATGATTCATTTCTCATTTATCTCATTTCATGGATCCGACATAAAAATGAGATTTTTGTTATTGTGAAAGCGAATTGATGGGGAAAGTTACAATCCCCATCTCGCAAATTATAAAAATCTAATAGAATACCATTCTAGAATACTATAAGGAATGAAAAGTGAAACCTTTATCTTCTATCTAATGACTTCTTTTTTTTTTTTTCAAACAAAACAAAACGGAAATCAATCGTTTTTAGAACTCAATTAGACAGGCGAATTATTATTCTACATACCACAACATCCAGTTCTATCTCATATTGATGAGTTCCAAAATTCGTTAATGTAAAATGTAAATTATTCATCTTCTAAATCATCCAATTCATCGAGTCATGTCGATTCATTCAGATTATTCCGCGGCTTTATTACTTGTTTGTTGCACAAAAAAACTTTTTGAATGCCCGGTAGAAATAGATTTAGCTAAGGATAAAGCTTTTATCGCGGCCCAATATCCCTTTCTCTTCCAAATATTTTTGCGAATACGCTTTTTTGACATAGAAGTACGTTTCTTTGGAACTGCCATTTTAAAAGAAAGAGGTTTCTCATTTTTATAGTTGGATGTGAAAGACATGTATTGTATTGTTCAAAATAAATCGTTCTTTCTATCCATTATCTATATCTATTCCATAGTGGATACTTCCTTCATAACATAAAAAATACAGATATGTGCGCATCACATATAGTATAACTAGGGATGAAAAAAAAAAAAGGGTTCCAATTTATATCTCAGTCTATTTATATATCGTCATGTTACATTTAATAAATCAAATCAAAAAACTTAAGAACCCATACATTTTACCCTTACCTAATTTAAGAAAACAATAATATAAAATTTTTTCGATTAATTGATCAAACTCGAGAATGGAGTACCCATAATTTAAATTCAAATGAGATCATGTAGTTAATCTCTTAAACGATACATTACTTGATAAAGGTCATTTTAGTAATTTATTATTTCAGCTCTATGCGAAATGACGAGTATCGTAGGATTTTCCATAAAATATGTTTGTTTTATTTGACTAGAAGCCAATCAATCAGTTCCAGAATGAATTAGTCAATGACTCCAAATAAACTAACTAAAATAACTAGGTGTTATTTTATTAGGTCGAGTTATTGGTGGATCCTATAATTCATATCAGAATCAAGTACTATTTTGGTGTAATTCTTTTTCCTTATTACTATATGGATATAAATCACCGTAATAGTGGAATGATTGAAAATCTCATATTCTGTATCTCAATAAATATCTTAGTTAATCACTAGGTAGTCATTTTTAAGCAGTAACTTGGTTATTTGAACAATTGTAACTTCTTGATTTGAATTTTTCAAATATCTGGGAAAGAATCAGAATAATGAAGAATTCAAAATAATATTTGAGTTTTTATATCTTGATTTTTTTATTTATTTGATTATTGCTCTTTACAAAAAAGATAAGAGCTGGTGAATCGGAAAAATTAATAAGAATAAAAAAAAAAAGTTTGATTTGATTATGCAACCCATATATCAATATGCATGGATCATACCTTTCGTTCCACTTCCAGTTACTATGTCAATAGGATTGGGACTTCTGCTTGTTCCGACCGCAACAAAAAATCTTCGTCGTATGTGGGCTTTTCCCAGTGTTTCATTGCTAAGTATAGTTATGGTTTTTTCGGCCGATCTGTCTGTTCAACAAATAGATGGCAGTTCCATCTATCAATATCTATGGTCTTGGACCATCAATAATGATTTTTCCTTAGAGTTCGGACACTTGATCGACCCACTTACTTCTATTATGTCAATACTAATCACTACTGTCGGAATCATGGTTCTTATTTATAGTGACAAGTATATGTCTCATGATCAAGGATATTTGAGATTTTTTGCTTATATGAGTTTTTCCAATACTTCCATGTTGGGATTAGTTACTAGTTCCAATTTGATACAAATTTATATTTTTTGGGAACTCGTGGGAATGTGTTCGTATCTATTAATAGGTTTTTGGTTCACACGACCAATCGCAGCAAATGCCTGTCAAAAAGCATTTGTAACTAATCGTGTAGGGGATTTTGGTTTATTATTAGGAATCTTAGGTCTTTATTGGATAACAGGTAGTTTCGAATTTCGGGATTTGTTCGAAATCTTCAATAACTTGATGCATAATAATGGAGTTAATTCTTTATTTGCTACTCTGTGTGCTTCCCTATTATTCGCTGGTGCAATTGCTAAATCTGCGCAATTTCCCCTTCATGTATGGTTACCTGATGCCATGGAGGGACCCACCCCTATTTCGGCTCTTATACATGCTGCTACTATGGTAGCAGCGGGAATTTTTCTTGTCGCTCGACTTATGCCTCTTTTCACAGTTATACCTTACATAATGAATCTCATTTCTTTGATAGGTATAATAACGGTACTATTAGGAGCTACTTTGGCTCTTGCTCAAAGAGACATTAAGAGAAGCTTAGCTTATTCAACAATGTCTCAATTGGGTTATATTATGTTAGCTCCAGGGATGGGTTCTTATCGAGCTGCTTTATTCCATTTAATTTCTCATGCCTATTCGAAAGCATTATTGTTTTTGGGCACCGGATCCATTATTCATTCAATGGAACCCATTGTTGGATATTCTCCAGATAAGAGTCAGAACATGGTTCTTATGGGTGGTTTAAGAAAATATGTACCAATTACCAAAATGACTTTTTTATTAGGTACACTTTCTCTTTGTGGTATTCCACCTCTTGCTTGTTTTTGGTCCAAAGATGAAATTCTTAATGATAGTTGGTTGTATTCACCGATTTTCGCGATAATAGCTTGTGCTACGGCGGGATTAACTGCATTTTATATGTTTCGGACATATTTACTTACTTTTGAGGGGTATTTATATGCGCATTTTCAAAATTACAGTGGCACTCAAAATAGCTCGTTTTATTCAATATCTATATGGGGAAAAGAAGAATCAAAACTGGTTAACAGAAATTTGCTTTTATCAAAAATAAATAAGAATGAAAAGGTTTCTTTTTTTTCGAAGACGACATATAAAATTGATGGGAATGTACGAAATCTAATGCGATCCTCTAGTACTCATTTTGACAATAAAGATACTTCCATGTATCCTCATGAATCAGATAATACAATGCTATTGCCTCTACTTGTGTTGGTCCTATTTACTTTGTTCGTTGGATTCGTAGGAATTCCTTTCGATCAAGGAGTAATGGGTTTGGATATATTATCCAAATGGTTAACCCCATCAATAAACCTTTTACATCAAAATTCGAACTATTCGGTGAATTGGTATGAATTTGCGACAAATGCATTTTTTTCAGTCAGTATAGCCTATTTCGGAATATTCATAGCGTCTATTTTATATGGTTCTGTTTATTCATCTTTTCAGAATTTGGAATTAATCAACTCATTTGTTAAAATCGGCCCTAAGAGAATTTTCTTGGACCAAATAATAAATGGGATCTACAATTGGTCATATAATCGTGGTTACATAGACCTTTTTTATGCAATATCTTTAACTCAGGGCATAAGAGGATTAGCCGAACTAACTCATTTTTTTGATAGACGAATAATTGATGGAATTACGAATGGGGTTGGTCTTGCAAGTTTCTTTGTAGGAGAGGGGATCAAATATCTAGGGGGTGGACGAATCTCTTCTTATCTCTTCGTATATTTATCTTATGTGTCAATCTTTTTATTAATTTACAATTCGAAAATTTGAGTCGATAAAGGTTTTTCAAACCAAAAATAGAATTCCTCTTTATCTTTATCTTTAAGTTTTTCCTTTCCATTCACTCGGATCTC
>NW_027518865.1:22500-34798 GCF_043159265.1 Tasmannia lanceolata | reverse complement strand
GATCGACAGGTATAAACATCAACAACTTCGAATTGGATCAGTTTCTCCTCAACAAATAAGTGCTTGGGCTAACAAAATACTACCTAATGGAGAGATAGTTGGAGAGGTGACAAAACCCTATACTTTTCATTACAAAACCAATAAACCGGAAAAAGATGGATTGTTTTGTGAAAGAATTTCTGGACCTATAAAAAGTGGAATTTGTGCTTGTGGAAATTATCGAGTGATCGGAGATGAAAAAGAAGACCCGAAATTTTGTGAACAATGCGGAGTCGAATTTGTTGATTCTCGGATACGAAGATATCAAATGGGATACATCAAACTGGCATGTCCAGTGACTCATGTGTGGTATTTTAAACGTCTTCCTAGTTATATCGCGAATCTTTTAGATAAACCCCTTAAGGAATTAGAAAGCCTAGTATACTGCGATGTGTGATTTGATCGAAATTATGAGTTTACAGATTCGGAATGAGAAACTGTCATCCCATTTAATCCGATTGGGATGCCCCTGGCTCTGACATGTCTCCTGGGAGAGGAAGAAGAAGAACATGAAGCTCAGAATTATGGGTGTATTCAATACTTCCAAATAAAGGGGGAATTGATCCATGGTCGATTCCGTAACATATAAATAGGAATTGCTAGCTGTACCTCGTGAAAAAAAAAAAAGAATTCTTTCTTGGAATTAGCCACTCCATTTCTTTTAGAAATAAATTCTGTTTTCTGTTCAAGTAAACAAATATGACATGGTTACAGGAATCTATCCATCGCATATATGCTTCAAGGGACATCATAGCATAACCGTCGAGGTGAAGTAGGGACCTAAAAGATCGAATGGAACGATACATAGACAAGTAAATCCCTTATGAGTTCCAAGGTATTCCTTTAAGGGGATTCATCATTCGAGGGGACGTAGGCTACTCAACAATTTCACATTTTATTTATGTCGTAATTGAATAATGAATAAGTAATTCCGAAAATAAAATATAAAGTAAAAATGAATCAATGAAATATAGGTTGGTTCTCACTGGGAACTTGAGTAAGGAGTAGATTTTTATGGGGGTTTCTAGAACAAAATTTGAAAGTGAGACCCCCTTTATTTATTATTTATTTGGTGTAACTACTTGAGCCGGATGAGAGGAAACCTTCATGTCCGGTTTTTAAGGGGGGGATCCTATAGGAACCTATCCCAATTTTTCTTTTGCTAGGCCCATAGTTAAAAAACCGACTTTCTTACGATTACGAGGTTCATTCGAATATGAAATACAATCCCGGAAATATAGCATCCCACTTTTTTTTACTACCCAAGGCTTCGATACATTTCGAAATCGAGAAATCTCTACTGGAGCAAGTGCTATCAGAGAACAATTAGCCGATCCAGATTTGCGAATTATTACAGATCATTCATTGGTGGAATGGAAGGAATTAGGGGAAGAAAGGTACACTGGGAATGAATGGGAAGATAGAAAAGTTGGAAGAAGAAAGGATTTTTTGGTTAGACGCATGGAATTAGCTAAGCATTTTGTTCGAACAAATGTAGAACCAGAACGGATGGTTTTGTGCCTATTACCAGTTCTTCCTCCGGAGTTGAGACCAATCATTCAGATAGATGGGGGTAAACCAATGAGTTCGGATATTAATGAACTCTATCGAAGAGTTATCTATCGGAACAATACTCTTACCGATCCATTAACAACAAGTAGATCTACGCCAGGGGAATCAGTAATGTGTCAGGAGAAATTGGTACAAGAAGCCGTAGATACACTTCTTGATAATGGGATCCGCGGGCAACCAATGAGGGATGGTCATAATAAAGTTTACAAGTCGTTTTCAGATGTAATTGAAGGCAAAGAGGGAAGATTTCGTGAGACTCTACTTGGTAAACGGGTCGATTATTCGGGGCGTTCCGTCATTGTCGTGGGCCCTTCGCTTTCATTACATCGATGTGGATTACCTCGAGAAATAGCAATAGAACTTTTCCAGACATTTGTAATTCGTGGTCTAATCAGACAACATATTGCTTCCAACATAGGGATTGCAAAAAGTAAAATTCGGGAAAAAGAACCAATTGTATGGGAAATACTTCAAGAAGTTATGCAAGGGCACCCCATATTGCTGAATAGAGCACCCACCCTGCATAGATTAGGCATACAGGCGTTCCAACCTATTTTAGCGGAGGAACGTGCTATTTGTTTACATCCATTAGTTCGTAAGGGATTCAATGCAGACTTTGATGGGGATCAAATGGCTGTTCATGTACCTTTATCTTTGGAAGCTCAAGCAGAGGCTCGTTTACTTATGTTTTCTCATATGAATCTCTTGTCTCCAGCTATTGGGGATCCCATTTCCATACCAACCCAAGATATGCTTATTGGACTCTATGTATTAACCATCGGAAATCGTCGAGGTATTTGTGCAAATAGGTATAATCCATGGAATCACAGAAACTATCAAAATGAAACAGTTTACGAGTATAATAATAACTATAAGTATACGAAAGAAAAAGAACCCTATTTTTGTAGTTCCTATGATGCACTTGGAGCTTACCGGCAGAAACGAATCAATTTAGATAGTCCTTTGTGGCTCCGGTGGCGACTAGATCAACGTTTCATTGCCCCAAGAGAAGTGCCCATCGAAGTTCAATATGAATCTTTGGGTACCTATCATGAGATTTATGGGCACTATCTACTAGTAAGAAGTGTCAAAAAAGAAATCCTTTGTATATACATTCGAACCACCATTGGTCATATTTCTTTTTATCGAGAAATAGAAGAAGCCATACAGGGGTTTTGCCGAGCCTACTCATAAGGTACCTAAGCTAAGTAATTATGTGATACGATACCTTGTGAATTCGGGTCTCTACGGTTCAACCGGTATCCTAATTCCTGAATTGATACGTGAATCAAGATAGAGGAAAGGAAGTCTTCGAATCACTGACTCAAACCTATTGTCGAATCCTACTCAACAGAATATGGAGGTACTTATGGCGGAACGGGCCGATCTGGTCTTTCACAATAAAGTGATAGATGGAACTGCCATGAAACGACTTATTAGTCGATTAATAGATCACTTCGGAATGGCATATACATCACACATACTGGATCAAGTAAAGACTATGGGTTTCCAGCAAGCCACTGCTACATCCATTTCATTAGGAATTGATGATCTTTTAACAATACCTTCTAAGGGATGGCTAGTCCAAGATGCTGAACAACAAAGTTTGATTTTGGAAAAGCACCATCATTATGGGAATGTACACGCGGTAGAAAAATTACGTCAATCCATTGAGATATGGTATGCTACAAGTGAATATTTGAGACAAGAAATGCATCCTAATTTTAGGATGACGGATCCTTCTAATCCAGTCCATATAATGTCCTTTTCGGGAGCTCGGGGAAATGCATCTCAGGTACACCAATTAGTCGGTATGAGAGGATTAATGTCGGATCCCCAAGGACAAATGATTGATTTACCCATTCAAAGCAATTTACGCGAAGGACTTTCTTTAACGGAATATCTCATTTCTTGCTACGGAGCTCGCAAAGGAGTTGTGGATACTGCTGTACGAACATCAGATGCTGGATACCTCACGCGTCGACTTGTTGAAGTAGTTCAACACATTGTTGTACGTAGAACAGATTGTGGCACTATCCGAGGTATTTCCGTGAGTCCTCGAAATGGGATGACGGAAAAAATGTTGATCCAAACACTAATTGGTCGTGTATTAGCAGACGATATATATATGGGTCTACGATGCATTGCCGCTCGAAATCAAGATATTGGGGTTGGGCTTGTCAATCGATTCATAACCTTTCGAGCACAATCAATATATATTCGAACCCCCTTTATTTGCAGGAGTACATCTTGGATCTGTCGATTATGTTATGGTCGGAGTCCCACTCATGGTGACCTGGTCGAATTGGGAGAAGCAGTAGGTATCATTGCGGGTCAATCAATTGGGGAACCAGGGACTCAACTAACATTAAGAACTTTTCATACCGGTGGAGTATTCACAGGTGGTACTGCAGAACATGTACGAGCCCCCTCTAATGGAAAAATAAAATTCAATGAGGATTTGGTTCATCCCACACGTACACGTCATGGGCATCCTGCTTTTCTATGTTATATAGACCTGTATGTCACTATTGAGAGTCAGGATATTCTACATAATGTGAATATTCCACACAAAAAGTTTTCTTTTAGTTCAAAATGATCAATATGTAGAATCAGAACAAGTGATTGCCGAGATTCGCGCTGGAACATCCACTTTCAATTTTAAAGAGAGAGTTCGAAAACATATTTATTCTGACTCAGAGGGAGAAATGCACTGGAGTACCGATGTGTACCATGCACCTGAATATACATATGGTAATGTTCATCTCTTACCTAAAACAAGTCATTTATGGATATTATCGGGGGGTCCGTGCAGATCTAGTATAGTGCCTTTTTCGCTCCACAAGGATCAAGATCAAATGAACATTCATTCTCTTTCTGTCGAACAGAGAGAGAGTTCTGACCTCTCAGTGACTAATGATCGAGTGAGACACAAATTGTTTAGTTCAGATCCTTCCGGTAAAAAAGAGGGAAAGATTCTTGATTATTCAGGACCTGCTCGAATCATATCCAATGGTCGTTGGAATTTCATATATCCTGCCATTCTCCACGAGAATTCTGATTTATTGGCGAAAAGGCGAAGAAATAGATTCATCATCCCATTCCAATATGATCAAGAACGAGAGAAAGAACTAATGCCTCGTTCTGGTATCTCGATTGAAATACCCATAAATGGTATTTTACGTAGAAATAGTATTCTTGCTTATTTCGACGATCCCCGATACAGAAGAAGCAGTTCAGGAATTACTAAGTATGGGACTGTAGAAGTGGATTCAATCGTCAAAAAAGAGGATTTGATTGAGTATCGAGGAGCAAAGGAATTTAGTCCGAAATACCAAATGAAAGTAGATCGCTTTTTTTTCATTCCCGAAGAAGTGCATATCTTACCTGGCTCTTCGTCCATAATGGTACAGAACAATAGTATCATTGGAGTCGATACACGAATCACTTTAAATACAAGAAGCCGCGTAGGTGGATTAGTCCGAGTGGAGAGAAAAAAAAAAAGGATTGAACTGAAAATCTTTTCTGGAGATATCCATTTTCCTGGAGAGACAGATAAGATCTCCCGGCACAGCGGCATCTTGATACCACCAGGAACGGGAAAAAAAAATTCTAAGGAATCAAAAAAATTACAAAATTGGATCTATGTCCAACGGATCACACCTACCAAGAAAAAGTATTTTGTTTCGGTTCGATCCGTAGTCACATATGAAATAGCTGATGGTATCAATTTAGCAACGCTTTTTCCCCAGGATCTGTTGCAAGAAAGGGATAATGTGAAATTCCGAGTTGAAAATTATATCCTTTATAGAAATGGCAAACCAATTCGAGGAATTTATTACACAAGTATTCAATTAGTTCGTACTTGTTTAGTATTGAATTGGGACCAAGACCGAAATGGTTCTATAGAAAAGGTTCAGGCTTCCATTGTTGAAGTGAGGGCAAATGATCTGATTCGAGATTTCATAAGAATTGACTTAGTGAAGTCCCCTATTTCGTATATCGGAAAAAGGAATGATATGGCGGGTTCGGGATTGATCCCAGATAATGGATCAGATCACACCAATATCAATCCTTTTTATTCCAAGGCGAGGAGGATTCAATCACTTACCCAACATCAAGGAACTATTCGTACGTTGCTGAATAGAAATAAGGAATGCCAATCTTTTCTAATTTTGTCATTATCCAATTGTTCTCGAATTGGTCCATTCAATGGTTCTAAATCTCACAATGTGACAAAAGAATCAATTCAAATTAAAGAGGATCCCATGATTCCGATTAGGAATTCGTTGGGTCCCTTAGGGACTGTACCTAAAATTGCGAATTTTTATTCACCTTACTATTTAATAACTCATAATCAGATCTTGTTAAATAAATATTTGCTACTTGACAATTTAAAACAGACTTTACAAGTACTTAAATATTATTTAATGGATGAAAATGGGAGAATTTATAATCCCTATCCATGCAGGAACATCATTTTTCATCCATTCGATTTGACTTGGTGCTTTCTCCATCACGATTATTGTGAGAAGACATCCAAAATAATTGTCCTCGGACAGTTTATTTGTGAAAATGTATGTATATCCAAATATGGACCACAGATAAAATCTGGTCAAGTTCTAATTGTTCATGTTGACTCCTTAGTCATAAGATCAGCTAAGCCTCATTTGGCCACCCCAGGGGCAACCGTTCATGGTCATTATGGAGAAATCCTTTACGAAGGGGATACATTAGTTACATTTATATATGAAAAATCGAGATCGGGTGATATAACGCAAGGTCTTCCAAAAGTGGAACAAGTGTTAGAAGTGCGTTCGATTGATTCAATATCGATGAACCTAGAAAAGAGGGTTGAGGGTTGGAACGAACATATAAAAAGAATTCTTGGAATTCCGTGGGAATTCTTGATTGGTGCTGAGCTAACCATAGCGCAAAGTCGTATCTCTTTGGTTAATAAGATCCAAAGGGTTTATCGATCCCAGGGGGTGCAAATCCATAATAGGCATATAGAGATTATTGTACGTCAAATAACATCAAAAGTGTTGGTTTCAGAAGATGGAATGTCTAATGTTTTTTCACCCGGAGAACTAATAGGATTGTTTCGAGCGGAACGAACAGGGCGTGCTTTGGAAGAAGCGATCTGTTACCGAGCCATCTTATTGGGAATTACCAGGGCATCTCTGAATACTCAAAGTTTCATATCCGAAGCAAGTTTTCAAGAAACTGCTCGAGTTTTAGCAAAAGCCGCTCTACGAGGTCGTATTGATTGGTTGAAAGGCCTGAAAGAGAACGTTGTTCTGGGGGGGATGATACCTGTTGGTACCGGATTCAAGGGATTAGTGCACCGTTCAAGGCAAGACAACAACATTCCCTTGGAAATCAAAAAGAAGAATCTATTCGAGGGGGAAATTAGAGATATTTTGTTCCACCACAGAGAATTATTTGGTTCTTACATCCCAAATAATTTCCATAATACACCAGAACAATAATTTACGGGATTTCATGATTCCTAAGAGCAAATTGATTCTTTTCTTTTAACTTTAATTATATGGTATGGTCCGGTCTTTTTATTGGGTAATAAAGATAATAACGAATAGAAAGGAATTAATCACTTGGACCATGTATCAAGGGTCAATCTCCGGGAGAAGGTTCCGTCGGAACAATTATTTATTTCAGGGTACCTCGTCTCTTAAAAAAAAAAAAAAGAGAAAGTGTGGGGAAAAATGACAAGAAGATATTGGAACATTAATTTAGAAGAGATGATGGAAGCAGGAGTTCATTTTGGTCATGGTACTAGGAAATGGAATCCTAGAATGGCACCTTACATCTCTGCAAAGCGTAAAGGTATTCATATTACAAATCTTACTAGAACTGCTCGTTTTTTGTCAGAAGCCTGTGATTTAGTTTTTGATGCAGCAAGTAGGGGAAAACACTTCTTAATAGTTGGTACCAAAAATAAAGCAGCTGATTCAGTAGCATCAGCTGCAATAAAGGCTCGGTGTCATTATGTTAATAAAAAATGGCTCGGTGGTATGTCAACGAATTGGTCCACTACAGAAACGAGACTTCATAAGTTTAGGGATTTGAAAGCGGAACAAAAGGCGGGGAAACTCAACCGTCTACCGAAAAGAGATGCAGCAATGTTGAAGAGACAATTATCTCACCTGCAAACATATTTGGGTGGGATCAAATATATGACGGGCTTACCCGATATTGTAATCATCGTTGATCAGCAAGAAGAATATACGGCTCTTCGAGAATGTCTCACTTTAGGGATTCCGACGATTTGCTTAATCGATACAAATTGTAACCCGGATCTCGCAGATATTTCTATTCCAGCCAACGATGACGCTATAGCGTCAATCCGATTGATTCTTAACAAATTAGTATCCGCAATTTGTGAGGGTCGTTCTAGCTATATAAGAAATCGTTGATTAATAATAAGATAAGCCAATGACTTTTTGAACCCCATAGATTGATTTAATCGGTTACTATTTCTGAATCTCAAAAAAGAGATCAAAATCACTGGGGATATTATGTGATTACTTGGTATCCTAAATATACGATTTAAAGTAGTCGAGTCGAGAAAGAGAGGGTTGAATCAAAATAATTCTTTTTTAAGTTCTATTTCTGTCAGAGGGCAATATGAATGTTCTACCATGTTCCATCAACACACTCAAAGGGTTATACGATCTATCCGGTGTGGAAGTAGGCCAACATTTCTATTGGCAAATAGGGGGTTTCCAAGTCCATGCCCAAGTACTTATCACTTCTTGGGTCGTAATTGCTATCTTATTAGGTTCAGCCACTATAGCTGTTCGGAACCCACAAACCATTCCAACTAACAGTCAGAATTTCTTCGAATATGTACTTGAATTCATTCGAGACTTGAGCAAAACTCAGATTGGAGAAGATTATGGTCCTTGGGTTCCTTTTATTGGAACTATGTTCCTATTTATTTTTGTTTCTAACTGGTCAGGTGCTCTTTTACCTCGGAAAATCATACAGTTACCTCATGGGGAGTTAGCTGCACCCACGAATGATATAAATACTACTGTTGCTTTAGCTTTACCCACGTCAGTGGCATATTTCTATGCGGGTCTTACTAAAAAGGGATTGGGCTATTTCGGTAAATACATTCAACCAACTCCAATACTTTTACCAATTAACATCCTAGAAGATTTCACAAAACCTTTATCACTTAGTTTTCGACTTTTCGGGAATATATTGGCTGATGAATTAGTAGTTGTTGTTCTTGTTTCTTTAGTACCTTTAGTGGTTCCTATACCTGTCATGTTTCTTGGATTATTCACAAGCGGGATTCAAGCTCTTATTTTTGCGACTTTAGCCGCGGCTTATATAGGTGAATCCATGGAGGGTCATCATTGACTAGCTTCCAAAATAGTCTTGTTTTTTTTTTTTTGAAAAAAAAAACAAGACTATCCCAACTCATGGGTGGCTCAAGATAATCTACTTGGGGAACATGATGGATATCTACAAATATGGTAGATACGATTTAGAGTAGGGTCAATAAAGATGTACGATATTAGGGAATTAAAAAAAAAAAAAGGAAAGAGATCGAAAAGATCTTTTTTCCTAAGATTCCCGTTTGGTCCATTTACGTCATACCTCTCCAATTGATATTCTATTTATATCAGTCAATTACGATTACGGTATTACGATTCATAATTTGAATAAGAAAGAATTGTTATGTTATCTGTTTCCGACGTATGCCTAAACAAAAAAACTATGTTCTATCAATTCAATGGTTGACAAAAATTGTCTGCAATTGGATCAATCAAATCTTGATATGGATATGGAATGGTTCGGGCTGATGAATCCATCCGTTTATATCAATGCGCAATAATGATAAAGAAAAGGAAGAGAAAAGTTTACAAACAAATAAGATTCAGAAAAAGGTAGGTTAGGGAGGTTGAGCTGGGTATATGTAATGGCTATAATTCAATCCCTGTGTATGTTTCGAAGAATGATTCTATAATCCAATTCAATATAAGATACGAATGGTTTACGTTATGGAAGAAACATATGTATATGTGATATTAGATATTCACGAGTTATATATGGACTATCCATATATATTATTTCCCATCCCACTGAAGTTAGATGGATTCCAACGGAAGGACTTCCGTTTCATCTTTGGCTGTGGATTGAATGAATAAACAGATGAAGTTAAGGATATAGAAGAGAAAGAGCGAAGAATTGAAAGAGTGGTTCGGAACAAAGAAATGGAAGAACTAGAATCGTATGACTTTACAAAGACTCCATGGATAGGAACTAAAAACGAGATATTGAAGCAGTTATGATGATTCAGTAATATCATCACTTCAATTTGGAGTTCTTAGTTACTTCGACCCGATGGATCTTAGTGATGGAATAATAAGTCATAATTCAGTGATTGTATCATTAACCATTTCTTTATTTTGGTGCGAGGAGCTTACCATGAATCCACTGATTTCTGCCGCTTCCGTTATTGCTGCTGGATTGGCCGTAGGGCTTGCTTCAATTGGACCTGGAGTTGGTCAAGGTACTGCTGCGGGCCAAGCTGTAGAAGGTATTGCGAGACAACCAGAAGCAGAGGGTAAAATACGAGGTACTTTATTGCTTAGTCTGGCTTTTATGGAAGCTTTAACAATTTACGGACTGGTCGTGGCATTAGCGCTTTTATTTGCGAATCCTTTTGTTTAATCCTATAAATGTGAAAAATACGTACTTATTTTTTTCTTATTTGATTGCCGTGAACTTGCCGCTTGCTTCTTCGAATTATATCAACACTTTACTCCTACAACCACTTATTCGTTGAGACAATACCCCACCCCAGGGAAAAGGCTGATTTGAGGATGAGGAATTAGTAGATCCACTCGCTTTCTTCCTTTCCATCCTTAATGGAACCCTTTTTTTTTTTTCACTTTTAGGAAGCGTTGTAACAAACGAGGTATTTCGCAATTGGCATGAGACCCGGGACCTCATATTAATAAGTATTTTATTGGATTGGGAACTTCAATTGAAATAATAATAAAGAATAAATGAAATTTCAAAATGAAATGAATCTATTTTATAAATAAATTCATATTTATAAATAAGTAAATAAATAAAAAGAAATCAATCAAAAGTGGGGCGAAATTATACAATAAAGAAAACTCTGTTCAATTAATTTTGTTAGTCCTATCTATAAGAGGAGAGCATATGAAAAATGTAACCGATTCTTTCGTTTCCTTGGGTCACTGGTCATACGCCGGGAGTTTCGGGCTTAATACCGATATTTTAGCAACAAATCCAATAAATCTAAGTGTAGTGCTTGGTGTATTGATCTTTTTTGGAAAGGGAGTGTGTGCGAGTTGTGTATTTCAAGAATAGGCTGGATCCAACCAGCTGCACTTATTTACTTATTTATTTATAAATAGGAAAGTTATAACTAGGAAAGAAAGGTGCACGATCTCAACGAATTACTTCTGAATAAATTCAGAAATCATATGTAAGAACCATAGCATTTCGTGACTCATTGGTAAATCGACTTTGATTCTCTATCAACCAATAATGTGGGACCATTAACATGGTTAAAGCTAAACCGTTTGAAGTCCAGGCACAACATGGTACTCTTTCTACCACTACGTTAGTACGGATATGGTTTAAAAATGAATAGAATAGTTGGCAATTTATCTGATATAGAACACTCATATCAATAAAATGATTTGAACCATTTATTGAAAAATGAAAAAAAAAAACAAATGGGTGCCTCGCCCCCTTTTTGTATCCAACGCTAAATCGACGGCCTGTGTATAAAATAAGAAGAATTCTTTGGATTTGAAGAAAAAAAAAAATGAAAAATTCATAAAATAATAAATAAAAAAAAAAATAAACAACTTTGCTGACAATTACAGATTTTTTGTCTGGTCGGAAGAGTCCTCCGAATATTCTGTTCTGGTCTTGTATCAGTTTCGATATCGTGGAATACGAACAGAGAAGAGAGGGCAGGCTCATTACATTAAAAGATATGGGAATGCCCATTAAGTAACTGAGCGTGAGAGCCAAATGAATTGAAAGATTCATGTTTGGTTCGGGAAGAGATCATGGAAGTTTAGTTGTGAAATGAATGGGAAGATAATCTACTTTCATTAAGTGATTTATTAGATAATCGAAAACAGAGGATCTTGAGTACTATTCGAAATTCAGAAGAACTACGTGGAAGAGCCATTGAGCAGCTCGAAAAAGCCCGGGCTCGCTTACGGAAAGTGGAAATGGAAGCAGATGAGTTTAGAATGAATGGATACTCTGAGATAGAACGAGAAAAAGAGAATTTGATTAATGCTACTTATAATAATTTGGAACGATTAGAAAATTTCAAAAATGAAACCATTAGTTTTGAAGAACAACGAGCAATCAATCAGGTACGACAACGAGTGTTCCAGCAAGCCTTACAAGGAGCTCTAGGAACTCTGAATAGTTGTTTGAACAGTGAGTTACATTTACGCACCATCAGTGCTAATATTGGCATGCTCGGGGCCATGAAAGAAATAACTGATTAGCCCTTCCACTGTAGGCATTATTTTTTTTTCTCGCTTTGCTTCCGAAAAAGAATTAAGAGACACTAATGGTAACCCTTCGAGTCGACGAAATTAGTAATATTATCCGTGAACGTATTGAACAATATAATAGAGAAGTCACG
>NW_027518865.1:12500-20000 GCF_043159265.1 Tasmannia lanceolata | reverse complement strand
CGTGGCGTTGAGAGGTAAAGGATTAAACCCTTTTAAGAAATAAAGTTTTTGATCGGAATAGGAAAAAACCGAAAGAACCTTTAACTATTTCAGTTGTTAATAGAACGAATCACACTTTTACCACTAAACTATACCCGCTACAATATGATTATTGTATATGAATGTACCGTTTGTCCAACAAAACAAGGGAGTAAAACGTAATCAAGATAGTATCAGAATCATGAAAATTGGAGTGCTGATGTGTTCCAGGGGGAAGGCTTGATGAAATAGGAGAAGAGAATGGGGGCTCATTTAAATAACAAGTTATATCTTTTCTTTTGCTGGTGGAGTTATTACTGACAGTCCCGGCCTGAAAGATCCATTTAAGTCGGAACATAAGATTGAGTTAAGTTGCGCAAGAATCCATAGCTCCATTTTTTTTTTTCAACTTCTTCCTCGAGTCTTTCAAGCAAAGAAACGATTTTCTCAAAAAAATAAAAATAAAGAAGGAGAGTTTTAATTTGAGTCTTATCTTTTTTCGAAGCTATTCCTTTCTTCCCTATTCATTCACCTGTCCGATCTTCTGAATTGGGGTCAATTAGATCTAGTAAAAAATCATAGTATTCATTTTGTTTGTGTTTGTGGACTCAAATGTTCAAACAAAGCTTGTCCCTTGAAGAAATAAATGAGTTCTAATAGAAATAGAATATGTATGTTTTTTTATTCCAGTAGGGAAATCGAGAGAAAGGAAAAAGAAAAAATAATAAGAAATGAAACTCCTATCATAGGAATGGAAATAGTCCTTCTTGCTCTTGTTGCTGCTTCAATAACAATTTGGTTTTCAAATCAGAAAAATAATTTGATCCATGATTCATTGGAACAAAAGAAGGAACGGCCTGGCTAGGTACTGTACTGGCCAGGCCGGGGGAATAAAAGAACCCTTCGGACGAAATCAAAGACGTACTCTTTCTATTGGAGATATCTGTTTCGAATCGTTATCCAAATTGAATTGCGGATAAAATTCGTATATATATAGTAAGTATAATATAGTAAGTATAAATAAATGTATAAAATAAATAAATAAAGATAATTCGTATATATATAGTAAGTATAATATAGTAAGTATAAATAAATGTATAAAATAAATAAATAAAGATAAAGAAAGACTTTGATCAATATTTACTTCAGGCGTCGCATATGAATTATCTTTTTGTAATTGGGAGAGATGGCTGAGTGGACTAAAGCGACGGATTGCTAATCCGTTGTACGAGCTGTTCGTACCGAGGGTTCGAATCCCTCTTTCTCCGTTCCCTCGGATCACTTGAGATTTATCTTTCGAATTCGAAAAAATATCAAGTCCTTTATCATAGTTAAATGTCTGGAATAGAGAAAAGCATAGGAAAATGCAGAAATCAAGCAAGGAAATAATGAAAAATCTCTGATTTTTTTATTCCTCACGTCCAGGATTACGTCCTGGATCATTAGATAGGAATCCGAAGATGAAGAGAGAAACAAAGAATATCACTACTGTGTAAACGAAGAGTTTGAGAGTAAGCATTGCACAATCTCCAAGATCATTTTTTTTTTGTTTTTTGCAAAGGAAATAAGGGAATAGATTCTCTATTTTTGTACCACATATCCTTGACACCAAGAAAAGAAATGAAAAAGTGGTTTCTAGAAAAGAAAGGAATTTGCAGGAATTCCTTTGTTACCAAAATTATCTTGTCATACCCCAATTAGGTATTATGGGGTACCATAATGGGGTCTTTGACCCCTGGAACTGGAAGGGCATAATGCGGAAATTAGGTGATCCAGATTCATCGCGGCTATCAAAAAGCAAAAGAATTTCAATCTTTGAATCGAGGGTTCATAATGTAAGACTTATCTGATCTTATCAATTGTTATGTTAGAGTTGAATTTATTTTATCGAATAAATCATGAATATGAATGTTTCTAGGACAGTATTAAAGATCTCATCGAAAACTTACAGCAGCTTGCCAAACAAGGGCTAAGAGAAAAAAGAGCACAGGTATGACTGGCATAAAATCTACGATTGGATTGAAAAAAGCATAAGCTTCGGGCAATTTGGCGAAGAAAAAGCTACTCGAATGAAGGGCAGAATTAAGACAGATACAGATCAAACTAAAGATATTAAGCATAAGAAATATTTCGTTCTTGGAGATAATTTCATTTTTATTGAGTTATTGATATAAGGGAAAAATTAAGAAAGAAGAGAAGACAAAAAATCCTTCTTTCTTTTTCTTTGAACTTCCCCCAATCAAAAATCCTTCAATTCTCAAATGAGAATAGAAGGAATCATACTTTCATACAATATCTTAATTGACTTATATGGAATGATCAATGAATTCATTTTCATTCTACATTTACACGTATAGAATCCTAGCAACAACCTATTCCATAGATATTTGGGCTGGAATTGACGAATAACCAATAACAATATTAGTGTTTATTAGTGTCGAATTGAAATCTAAATGGGGCGTGGCCAAGTGGTAAGGCAGCGGGTTTTGGTCCCGTTACTCGGAGGTTCGAATCCTTCCGTCCCAGACCGCTTCTATCAAAACAAAGATTGTTCTCTTTAACAATCTTCTGTTTAAGAGTATAAGGTATAAGGTTGGATACAATATGATCCAATTTTTCTTTCTGAGTTCTAATGATTCTTCTATGAATCATAGATTCCTTTCGATTTCCAATTGTAAGAAAAAGAATCGAGTATAAATTGCGGATGGAAATAAACATCTTTTACCTTTTTGATATTAGGTAGGATGGGAACATAGATCAAAGTTGAATTAAAAAAAAAATGGGATGGGCCGTTCAGTGTATGCCCGTCCCGCTCTACTCATATTCATATTGGGGTAAGTTAGTCACTTATAGAAACTTTATGCCCATCTATTATATTTTGATTCTCACATGATGCATTCTAAGTTGAAATGCGAAAGATAAGATCTCTATTTTTTCGAAACTAAACATGTTAGTCAAAATGACTAATTCTATGTGGATCCTGAATCCTAAACAGGAGGGAGTTCTTGGGACTAATTACATCACTGGGATTAAAGTTCTTAAGACTGGGTGTGGGTGGGGTAAAATCAAAATTAAGAACAACGAATTGATCTGGACCCATTTTGCTTTGTACCTATACAAGATAATATAACATACCGCAAGAGGATCTTTTATTATTTGATTGTCTTGGGGTATGATTCATGATCCCCATAGAATTCGAGTTAATCGGCAATGGAAGGTATCAATTTTTCAATATCTGTGTCGTCCGGATCTCATTAATAAACAATAAAGTGCAATATGGAACAGATTTTTTTTCTTTGAGCCTAATTGCTTTTTTTTTTTTTGCATCTGGCTACAATAAATAATTGGAAGTCAATGTAGTGATTGGGAGGAAGATTCATATATTCCATTCACTTTACTTTTGACTTGATAGAATTTATGGAAGGGTTACTAAACCTAAAGTAAAGCAAAATCTGTATAAAATGAACCATGCCTACATGTATTGTTATTGTTTGTTCTATTTCAGTGATACCGGTATTTCGGCTGCGGTGAAAAAGATCTTTGATACCTTACCTTAAATATCTATGATTACTCCCGTTGACAATTGTTCTGTGTATCTGATGGATACGGAAAGATCATACTCCTACGGTTCTGGTTTTATCAATCAGATGGAAGAATAACAACCTTAATCTTATCTTACATGAGAGCTTTTTTCCATCCATCCCATCCCCATGAAAACAAATAAATTGAATTTGTTTCTCGATCCATCTACCTGCTTTAAATCATTAATGATTCAATTGGAAAAGGAACATGGATTTCTCTTATGTCTTATGATGATCAAATTTAGTCATTACAGGAAAACTTATTTCCATTAATGATAATGATGTCGAAGTAGGAAATTATGATGTCGAAGTAGGAAATTCTTGAAACCTTTTTTCATGATTCCTTTATCAATCCTTAGATACTTGAAGAAGCGCGAGATTGATGAACCTAGTCTATAATCGATTCATTTGCGACTTTTCCGAGTCATTGGAATAGCTTATTTGGCTAATGACTTATTTTGTTCCGGTATTGAGTATTGAGAATCTAATTAAAGACCTTTCTTTAATTTAGTTGTTCGAGAAAGAGTTGGATCCTTCATGATTGATTGTCCCGAACAATCTGTTGAAGATGTAGATGTAAAGAAGTGTTAAGTAATTCGTTTATTCGTCTTTTTTAGAAATGTGTTTCATTCATACGGTCGAATATGGGGTAAGATTGAATCTTTGTCTTTGCTTGTGGGGCCTTCTCTAGATGAATACCTATCCATCCATATATATATCAAAATATCTATAATATAGATATCAAAATATATATCAAAATCAAAATATAGATATAAATATCTATTTATATATATAATTTATATATATATAAATATAAAAGTATGGACTGCTGTGTACCGATTGAGCGTACCGATTGAGCCAATGACTATTCCGGATTCCATATTGAATCAATTCCATACCGGTTCAAAATTAGAGGAATGTTATGGTAAAACTTCGTTTGAAACGATGTGGTAGAAAGCAACGTGCGACTTGAAAGACATGATCGGCTGTGGATTCTTGCATCCACCATTTTATATATCAATGAAGATGCTCTTGGCTCGACATAGTTTGTTCTGTTCTACTAGGACCCCCCAAAATTGGGGGTTGTAAATAGTACATGATGTAGCTCGAGTATAAAGTATTGATTCATTTATCAAGGGGAAGGATCTAGGGTTAGTGCCAATCAATAAGTTGGAACAACTTCGTAAGTATATCTTCGATATAGAAATCCAAAGGTTCAAATTCCAACAAGTTTCGAATAAAAAAAAACAAAGTAAAATTTGCCGGAATTGGTAAAACTATTTTGATCAAAAGTGTATTACAGGGGAATCAATCGTTCGTATGATTCTTTCAATAGAAAGAAATAACAAAAGGTATGTTGCGACCATTTTGAAACGATTAAGGATCACCGAAGTAATGTCTAAACCCAATGATTCAAAGCAAAGATAAAGGATACCGGAACAAGGAAACACCATTTTCAATTGTCTCAACAACTGGAACTAGATCAGAATGAGGAAGAAAAAGAGATTCTAGGCGGGACAAATAAAAGAGGTTAGAGACGGCTCAACAAATGTCCAAGGATTTCCCTTTAAGCTCTTTGAGAATTGCCCAACTTGAGTTATGAGTACGAATGATATTTCTTTTTTTTTTTCAGGAAAGGAAAGGAAGGAAGAACAAAAAAAACGACTCAACTTATAGTCTAATTGATGATTTTATGGATACATTTGTCACTATATGATATGCATAGCATAAATTCAAACTCGAATCATTCTTTCTCGAGCCGTATGAGGAGAAAACCTCCTATACGTTTCTAGGGGGGGCATTGTTCATCTATATCTATCCCAATGAGTCATCTATCGAATCATTGCGATTGATGTTCGATCCCAAAGAGAAGGAAGAGATCTTCGTAAAGTGGGTTTTTACGATCCGATAAAGAATCAAACTTATTCAAACGTTCCTGCTATTCTATATTTCCTTGAAAAAGGCGCTCAACCTACAGGAACTGTTCATGATATTTCAAAGAAGGCAGAGGTCTTTAAGGAACTTCGAATTAATCAAACGAAATGAAATAAATGAAATAAACAAAAAAGGGGGGTGCCCAGTATCTTATCGAGCTTTGTGTAATTCTTTCTCCACCACTCCGATTTTTCTTACTCTATTCATACCTATTCACTATTGCTCCTCTATAATCCCATATCAGATAACGATAACGAAAAAAAATCTTTTTTTATTGATATGAGACAGATAGAAAAAAAAATCTCGAGTGAATAGATGAAATAATCGGATCTAGAAAATGATGGTATGGGATTACCATCAATCGGATTGTTTTCGTTGGGACTCCACCAACAAACAAGGGGTCAATCTTGTTTATTGTACCTCTATTGAATAAACTAGAGATTTTTTTCCTACTTTTTTTTTTTTCTTATTTATTCCCCCATCCACACTTCATTTCTGATCTGTGTAGTGTCAATCCAACACAAGTACTTATTTTCTTTAATTGAATTTGTTTTCTCAACCAACATTCAATTCATATTGACAATGTTGTATCGATCAAATATAATTTGATCGTGGATAAATAGATCCATTTATCCCAGCCTCATAAGTTTGTTTCTTTATTTCTTTACTTTATTTCAATTTCACTCAAATGGTGAGTTCGCCAGATTCGCTGCGACACAAGAAGTATCTTCTTAATGAAAAATGAAAAAAAAAAATATTGATAAAAATATGGATGATCCATAAATTTTGGCATCCATCTATATTGATCCGGGAATTCGTTGTATTTTCATCTAATCTGTTCATTTTGATGTTCATAATTGATCATCAAATTTTCTTTTAGATTTGTTTGTTACTAGTTCAATGTTTTGACGGGGTCGAGCAATCCAATCCCAATCTCTTGGTTTGAGTTTTATTTTTATTCCGATCGTATCTACACACCATATTTTTCCGGGTTGCTAACTCAACGGTAGAGTACTCGGCTTTTAAGTGCGGCTATGATCTTTTACACATTTGGATGAAGCAAGGGATTCGTCCATACCATTGGTATAGTTTGTAAGACCACGACTGATCCTGAAAGGGAATGAATGGAAAAAATAGCATGTCGTATCAATGGAGAATTTTGTTGATAATACTTTATCCTTACCGAATCGGTACAAAATCTTGTTTTGATTCTTGGAACGGGACCAAACCAATTCACCATTGGATCGAGTGAATAAATGGATAGGGCTCTATCGCTCCAATTATAGGGAAACCAAAAGTAACGAGCTTTTGTTCTTAATTCGAATGATTACCCGATCTAATTAGATGTTAAAAATAGATTAGTGCCTGATGGGGGAAAGGGTTCTCCTGTGAGTAGATTATCGATTCCTTTTTTTAATGAATCCTAACTATTAAATATTCTTTTCTTTCTCGATTATGGAGTGGAAACGAATGTGTAGAAGAACGGTATACTGATAAAGAGAATTTTTCCAAAGTCAAAAGAGCGATCGGCTTGCAAAAATAAAGGATTTCCAGTCATCTCTTGTAACTATAACGAAACAAAAAATTAGATGGAAAAATGGAGGATCTGTTGATTGGCTTCCTTGTCTCCGGGGTATCCATTCTTTTCTTAATCGATTCTTTTATTACTATATACCTTGATACCTTGTTTTGACCGTATCGCACTATGTATTATTTGATAACCCAAGAAATCTCTATGCTTTTGATTCAAGTATCATTTCAAATGGAGGAATTACAAGGATATTTAGAAATAGACGGATCTCGACAACAATGCTTCCTATATCCGCTTCTCTTTCAGGAGTATATCTATGCACTTGCTCATGATCATGGTTTAAATGGATCGATTCTTTACAAACCCATGGAAATTTTCGGTTATGACAATAAATTCAGTTCACTAATTGTGAAACGTTTAATTACTCGAATGCAT